>NC_142932.1:55421652-55441652 GCF_046866305.1 Octopus bimaculoides | reverse complement strand
TTAAATTATGATATAATCGGAATCAATAGCATATGAAAGGTATTCGAAGAAGATTTCATTAAAATTTCCGTTTTTTTTTTTTCTGAAAATAGTTGGCTTGAGTGAGTGAGTGAGTGAGTTAGCCGAAACTCCTCACCTTACACCTTCGAAAAAAATTTTTTATGAAAGTTATGAAGAAACAAAATCGGAAGAAGGTACACTTGTGTTGGAATGCCATTTAGATTCTGATCATATCGGAATTTGTTGTGGGGTTTTTTTGTTTTTTTTTCAGGGTGGAATAGAATAGAGAAGTTCCGGACGATTCACAGGAGTCAGCCTAGTTTCCTCGTAATTTTCAGTAAAAAAAAAAAATTTTTATGAAATTTTTTCTACAGATACTTTTGAGATGGTGTACATTGTGACTATATCAGATTTTAATGTAAGGACGCGCGCATTTGTGTATGCCCATCACGTTCATATTTTTTCAAGTGGTAGAAATTACCATTGGCTATTTTAACAGAACAGTTTCGCAAACTCTCTTTCCTGACGTCATTATATTATCTAAAGAAATAAAGAATAATGCTTCATATATGCATATTTAATGTTTTTTTAATATCACACACACACTATATATATATATATATATATATATATATATATATATATATATATATATATATATATATATATATATATATATATATATACGAACTTGAGATTAATCAAAATATGTGACACATTTCAATTTTTGTAGGCATATTCATTGCAGTTACCACAGATACCGTGGAGTGAGAAAAAAAATGCTGGCTTTACTATGAGAAAACTTCTTTCTTTTCTTGTTTTCTCCACGGTAGCCATGTGTTCGCTTATGCCTAAATTATGGAAGTATGGAGCTGTACCTGTCAGGCAAGTTATTTGATTTGAGACCGCGTGCTGCGGAAGGCACATGCTAGCCATATTCTGAAACACTCAAAGGCTGTTAACTTCACGTGAAAATTTGTAATATGTCCAAATTTTCGTGGCTCGGAAACACAGTCTCGAGCGATGAAAATGTTCACACAATAAATACAAAACTAAATTTTCAAGTGAAGTTAACAGTTTTTGTGTGTTTCCGCACTGCAATCGTTGTGTGTATATGTGACGACGCATGGCCAAGTGGTGAGGGTGTTGCACTCACGATCGCGACATCGTGATTTCAATACCTAGACCGAATGGTGTTTTGTGTTGTTGAGCAAAATATTTCATTTCATGTTGCTCCCCGATCACTTCAACACCTGACGCGTAGTACACCGTACACCCATTCAGGCAACGTCGATTTGATGGAGGAAGTGAGCTAATGAGCAGCACCCACATTTGATCACTACAAACAAACCATTTGTGCAGGTCGCTCGGCCAAAAGCTGAACACTCATACGTCGTCTTCGAAGGGAGGTTCCTGGATAGGTATTATCCCTTAGTGGGTTGGATTCACAACCCCTAACTTTCTTGGATGAGTAAGATTTACTGTATTTTTGACTGACATAAACATTTTGTTTTTTACAAATGTCCACAATCTTATAAAAGCTATATTTAGCTAAGCAAAAGTCCTCCTCTAAATGCATCAAAAACACTATAATATGTTCAAAACAAAGTGTCAGAAAATTATTACCGTTCTCTGAGTATATAAAAGACATTTAACTGGAGCAAAATGAGTAAGACAAGATAAGTTAATTTGCCTCTTCAATTCTCCAGAATTGCATCTGGAAAAAAAAAACTCATACACATCAATATCCATCCTTAGATATCAGAAATGAAACAAATTTAAGATATCTAGGGCAAATGGAAAAATGGTACGTGAAATTAACGAAACTCGACTAAATCTAAAAACTCAAAATATTCTCTATTGCTTCTTCACACTTTACTGGAGTGGCTCTCTTCCCGATACATTTACGCACCATATAGTTAAAGAGAAGGAATTATTGAAATTAGTCATTACTCATTTTACCCCAATTTAGACATTTGTTTTGGAAGATGAAATTTATCCAATTAGACATTCGTGTGGAACAAAATTAATTTAGAATCCAACAGAGAAAAGAATATTGATTGTTTAACATCAAAAATTAGCCAGATATTTTATTAGCAACTTCAATTATAATTGAGCCAAATTTGAGGAAAAGTTTCTTGAAGAAAAAGCTGTCACCTCACTGTTTCAAATTCTCTCAACTTCAACAAGAAGTCCATCCTTTATTGCTGACCAATTTTTGCTCCCAGAGATGATGGAAAAATACAAAATGATGATGCAATACTTACAATGTAATGGTTTCGAACAGGTAAGGAAAAAAAAAAACGAGAAATCAGAAATTACTCGTTTTGCTCCTCCTATTTGTGTGTGTGTGTGTGTGTAAACCAATGCTAGTAATGTTTTGACCAAACACAGTGAACCCACTATGTTTTTGTGTGGGTAACGAAACGAAATATTACACGTAAACAGGTCAGGTCAGATGTAGGGGCATGCCCCGTTGCGGCGCGTATGTTTCCGAGTGCTCCTGGACGACCTGTCAAGCAGAGTCTCTAATCGGTCCCCATCTCCGCGAAATACCTCCTCATCTCCCGTGACCATGTGGTAAGTGGTTGACTAACACAAGTCGCCAACCCAGCCGGATTCTCAGTGAAAAGAACACGGTTAGAAAGAAATTTTTGTTCTACCTTTGACCACTATACTAAATTAACAATATAATCTTTGCTGAAGAAATACTTTATATAATTGTATATATTATACTTAGAAAACGTCATCAAAGTATGAATCTGAAGTAAGCATTATTGTTTCTATAGCAAATTTCATGATAGAAAAATACAACTGTTAGAGAACACGAAGAAAATTGCAAGTCAATGTGCTGTCATGGATGGACTAACTGACAATTCTTGTATTATACTGTTACTGTGGTTTAGGCTCGTATTTTTCTCCGCGTTTATGGCGGTAATATTGGTTTCAAGTTTTGACTCAAAACCAGTTATACAGGCGTGGGGGTAGGAGATTACATCCACCTCAGCTCTCAACTGGTACTTATTTTATCGGCCCTGGAAGGAAGAAAGGCAAAGTCTATCTCAGCGGAATTTGAACTCAGAACATAAAGACGGACGAAATGCCGCTAAGCATTTTACCCGGCGCTAGCTCGCCCTCTTTTATTTATGGCGGTAATGTTAAGGATAACCAGAATGTACCGACAGAGTGATGTTCAAAGTAGAGCGGATATGGGACATCCCGAGAGAAGTACGCGGCAGAAATGTTAGCACGCCGGGCGAAATGCTTAGCAGTATTTTGTCTGCCGTTACGTTCTGAGTTCAAATTCCGCCGAGGCCGACTTTGCCGTTCATCCTTTCGGGGTCGATAAATTAAGTACCAGTTTCGCACTGGGGTCGATGTAATCGACTTAATCTCTTTGTCTGTCCTTGTTTGTCCTCTCTATGTTTAGCCCCTTGTGGGCAATAAAGAAATAAGAAAATGTAATGGAAGCTCTCAGAATACTGGATGAATATCTCGGAGTTACTGGCACATCAGTATCTAACCACAACAAACAACAATAAAAAGCTCTAAGCAATGACTTGTTCTACTAGAAACACTAACCAAACCTACCTTGAGTCACACCCAACTCACTTTAAAAGAAGAAAATAATTTCGATCTAGGTATACATTACCTTCAAAAATAAAAAAAAAATGTGAGAGTCACGTGGTGACGACTGGAATTACTTTTAAACATAGGTTTATTGAAATTCACTTGGGGCAACACAACTTAATAAGCAGTCAAGATTGAAACCGCTGCGTGGTTAAATAAGGGGAAAGCATTAGATCAGTGGTTCTCAACCATTTTTTGCTTATGATTTCTGTCTTACTCGGGGGGTGAGGTGGGGTGGGGGCCTTCAAAACCAATCGATGTCTAAAAACTTCTATTAGACTTTTATGATAAATTATTATTAGGAATTGTATTTAAAAAATGTTTAAATATTGTGTATTGCAGAAATATAACCCGTTTATTGCACATAAATTTAAACAACAAACCTTATATGGACCCTCAAGGGCCATAAAGACCGGTTGAGAACCTCTACATTAGGCAATGTAGTTGTTCTACACACCTGTAAAAAGATGGAATACACATAGTTGGAATGTCTTTGACCAGTGGAATAGCTACTGTGTGCGACCTAGGGTAGCGCTTGAGTTTACCACCCTCCCTGGGCCCCCAAGCCTATACAAGAGGCATATTACAGCAGACCCAAAAGTGTTGCCCATAAAAGCATTGCCCAGGGCAGACCGCTATCTCGCCTCCCTATCCACTGTCTTTGATCTCATAGATACGTCTACCCGACTGAGGGTGACCAAGGACAAATACCTCAAATCTTCAACGCTGCACGAGTGCGCACATATTTAATACATGCGTGTCTACAGCATCGTTTTGTATGTGAAATCAATGAAAATAAGAAGTTTATAGCGTTTGGAACCCTTCACTCGCCATCGAAGAATTTTGACCACTTCTGATGTAGAAATTGTTTCATTTAACCCTGTAACATGACATTATGATCGATGTGCGATAGAAAAACAAGTTGTCCAAAGTCTTACGAGAAACATAACCAATTAAAAATTGAATAAACAAAATCCTATTTCACATGCTTTAGTTTTAATTACCTTCTCCCTCTAGCTATCTCTTCAGAAACATAGCAAACAAACACACATGTATATAATTGATCCATTAAAACGTATATACCTCAGTGATTGTGTGTAATAGTTGTCGATGTTTCTGTGTACAATGCGTAGGAGTTTCTTTTGTTCATATTATAAAGCTAACGAAAGTATATATAATAGAGCTTTCAACTAGTATTATTAGTCACGCCTCAGATGACTCCTTTCCCCATTCGACTAGTACAATAATCGCTGTCAGGATGATGATGACGGCATTGATTTTTAAAAAAAGTAATCAACAAGTAAATTTAGAACAGAGTAAATGTTATAATTTCATGATCAAACATTTTCGTAAAATAGACACCCCTGTGATAAGGGGGGGTCATCATGATTATCATGCTACCACAATGAGAAAGAAACGTTAAAGAAAGAAACCGAGCTGTTTCTTGCAATATATACATCTTAAGCAAAAATTTTCCGTGGTTCTCCAATTTACGGTTTTGCTTGCATGGATCCCGGTTGAGAACAACTGATTTAGAGAAACCATTGCAAGGAAGAAACCGAACAAGAGTCTGAAAACGATCCACGTCCACCATGACGTTGCACGACATCGACACAAGAGCGGGAACGAAATTTGCGGACTGCAAACCAAGTTTTTTTGTTTTTTTTCCAGAAAGCTGTTCAAAGCGTTTACAGTGCCTCCAAAAGATTTAAGGTTTGTGTTTGCACACCTTGATTGCAAAATTTTTTTTTTTAAATAGGCAATCGACAAATTGTGCTTGTTGGTGGTTTTCCATCCAGCGTACAGCTTAGATCTGACGTCCTTCGACTTCGGTCATCGGGAACAACAATTTGATGACACAGACGACGTGAAAGTGGCGACAACAGTACACACTTCCCCACCCGCCCACCCAAAATGAATACGAGTTGGGTTCAACGCTGGCGTAAATCTATCGACTGTGATGGGGAATATGTTGAGTAGTACCTTTCTACAAAGGTGCAATCTGAACGACCTATTTCACTTAACAAGAAAAAAGTTAAGCCCACTTTTGCATTACTTTCGGAACAATCTTCGATGTGTGTACATATACATATCTTCCATCCTTTACTTGTTTCAGTTATTTGACTGTGGCCATGCTGGGATATCGCCTTGAAGATTTTTTAGTCGAATGAATCGACTCCAATGCCTATTTTTTAAGCCTGATACTTATTATATTGGTCTCTTTTACCGAACCGCTAATTTACGCGGATTTAAACACGCCAGCACTGGTTGTCAAGCAGTGACGAGCTTCTTTCAGTCTCGTCTACCAAACCCACTCACATGGAGTTGGTTGCCATGAAGTGGGACTGAACCCGGAACGATGTGGTTGGAAAGCAAGCTTCTTACCACACAGGCACGCCACCAATATCTAACACACACACACATATCTATATATATATAGATATGTGTGTGTGTGTGTGTGTTTATGGAGTGTTATGTGTGGTGTACACATCACCAAAAAAAAAAAACAATGTCCTCCTCTTCTAAACAAAATCTCCCCCCCCCCCAAAAAAAAAACATCTGTTTTATATAAATGAACAAGCTGTTACATTCACAAAATTCTATTTGACAAAAAATTCTGGTGATCTTTTTTCTCAATATTTATTTATGTACATACACACACACATAGCGTACGTGCGTGAAACAATGATAGGAGCAAGACATTCACTCTGAAACCTTTTCAGAGGTAACCATAAAACAACACTCCTATATCTTTTGTCCTAAGATATTCCTATCTCGCAAAGCATACACACAATAAAAGGTGGGAAAGAGGAAGAGTGAGAACTGAATAGAATTTCTAAAGACGTCAATTGCTTAATAAACCAACAGATCCGGGAGCCAAAAATTTAAGATCAAAGGTTAAAGTTTAAGTATTCATTGCTGAAATATCAATTAAAATTTTATCCTTTTCATATTTTGATGATACGAGACTGAGTTTTCGTATTATTGGCTCGTTAACTAATTTTCTCTAGCCATTAAGATAATTTTTCTTTTCTACTATAAGTACAAGGCCTGAAATTATTACTGACTCCAGTACTCGACTGGTACTGACTTTATCGACCATGAAAGGAAAAAGGGCAAAGTTTACCTCGGAGGAATTTGAACTCAGAACGCAAAGCCAGAAGAAATGCCGCTAAAAGCTCACCACTTAAGCCACTCAGATCATTTTTGACAAGTTGTGTACATTCAGTGATAAACTGAATTCCTACAGACAGTCTTCCGCCGGAGTGTGCGAACTTGTTAGCATTTTGCTGAACACTGACTCTTGACTTCTTCGAAGAAATTATGAGACCAATCACACTACAGAGTCACATGTCTCTTCCCACCCACGCTGTAGGAAGTGAATTAGTTCTTCAATGTTTTGCAGTTAAGGTTAATCGCTGTGTTTACTGTGCCAAATTTTCTAGTTTAATATCTACTTCTGAGGATTAATAAAGTCATTTTCCTGATGCCAGTAAGGAAATTTATGAGCGTTCATATATATGAATGATCGCTTGTGCATGTGTGTGTACACACGTGCATGTATTATTATACATTAGTGTAGTCACTTGCATACAACTCTTTAACCAGTCAGTCTATTTGTGGTTGTTTTATGTATTGTACCTGTCTACCGTGGAGGCACAATGGCCCAGTGGTTAGGGCAGCGGACTCGCGGTCGTAGGATCGTAGTTTCGATTCCCAGGCCGGGCGTTGTGAGTGTTTATTGAGCGAAAACACCTAAAGTTCCACAAGGCTCCGGCAGGGGATGGTAGCTGTACTCTTTCACCACAACTTTCTCTCACTCTTTCTTCCTGTTTCTGTTGTACCTGTATTTCAAAGGACCAGCCTTGTCACACTCTGTGTCACGCTGAATTTCCCCGAGAACTACGTTAAGGATACACGTGTCTGTGGAGTGCTCGGCCACTTGCACGTTAATTTTACGAGCAGGCTGTTCCGTTGATGGGATCAACTGGAACCCTCGTCGTCGTAACCGACGGAGTGCCAAACCTGTCTACCTTTCTGTCCCCTCTTCTCTCTATTACTTTAATCTCGTCACCTTGACTGTTACTTCTTGATATGTGTTTGAGTGATGTATCTATCTACCGCTCATTCGACGGTTCCGACCTTTCTCCTTTCTTAGGTTGTCGCTTTAGCTTCTCACCTTCTCGTAAACCCTATTGTTTGGCGATCCCTCTCCCTACTAAATCAACCATCAACTTCAATTTTACTCGGTTTCCTCACTCTCAAGGAGCCAAAGTAACGAAATGTTATATTTTACAATCCTCGCGTCGAATAAACTTTACGATTCTTCCAAATTCATACTGACTGGTTTTTACGGACGCAGACCGTCACTATTTTCCTCCGAATCCAGATTTTGCCTTATTTTAATACGATATTCATGAAGCGATATTATAGAATTCCGAACTGTTTACACAAAACTCTTGGTTAACCATGTGGTAGCTTAGCAAATTTGGAGAATTAAGCAAACCAGTTGTTAAACCTTGACAGCTTACCACTAGGTACATCAATACAATGATTCACTTATCAATAATTTTCGCGCGTACGGAGACGACGAGGCTTCGCTGAGAAGATTTAATAAGATTAAAACTTATCTGGAGTTATCTTCCGCACTTGCCATAATCACATTAAAACAGTATTAACCATTGGGTTAATATTTCCATTTATTTATTCTCACCCCACTATCCTATGTATGACGGTACTAACTTGACTTGTATTTCATGCAGATGAGCTCTGAATAATTTCTCCCTATAATATAACAGTCCTAGTGATGAATTTAGAGGGTGTTGGTTGAAGTAGCTTTCTTCTTCTCAGTGGTTCGCACATGAAACCAGTTAGGCTTTATACACTGTTCCATGTATTTCTATGTAAGCCAATGTCTCTCAACCATTTTTTTGCCTATGGATCCTCTTTGATTCCTATTTCACCCTGCTGGAGCCGCAAAGCCATTCGTTGTACATGACAAAACCAATCTTACTTTATTTCTATAATTTTTCTTTACTAGTTTCTGCTCGAGAGCTGGAGCACCGCCGTTAGCTTCGCTACACTTTCACTAAATTTCCTCTAATATGTAACATTCGGTGAGTGAGAGAGTTTGATGTTGCGGCCCTCATTTGTCTTTCTTGCCGCGAGGTAGGTTCATCCAGAACTCTTAACAGGAGATCCAGTGTTGTTTTGAAGACACCTATATCCACTCCATGTAAGTCCATTAGGCTTTGTGGGAGGAAAATGAAGAGTTGTAGGCCCTTGAAATCCAAGCTGTTGCAGTATCTGGTCCTGTACCCTGATGGCAATGTTAAAATTTTGCATACTATGCAGTGGCGCCCTGTTGTGCTGTTTGTGCAACTTTCAATGCAAAAGTTAAGTACAAGTTCTAGGGTTTTCCAGACGTAAGTCACTGCATATCTTTCCCGCCTTCGTTCTAGAGAGTAGTCTTAACTTTTGCAGTCTTTCCCAGTAGATACCATGTCACAATGAGATGATCTTCTTTGTGTAGCTTCGCTGGATTGCTTCGAGTTCCATTGTTAGTTTTACACTGTGTGGTGACCATAGTAGGTAGCAATAATCTAAACGGCTGAGGACAAATGTCCTCCAGAATACCATCATAGTTTCCTGTTCTCTCGTTCTGAAACTTTTAGGGATCCAACTGTCTGTATTTTACTGCCAACTTAGTAATATGCATATGGAAAAATGCATCATTATTCATGTCGATGCTCAGGTCGCGCACTGATTTTGATTCAGGGATTGCCATCCTTCCTGGGCCAGTATATCCTGTCCATTTTTCATTCAGCTTCGTGTATTGGCAGCGCATAGACAAGGCTTGGAATTTTCTAACATTAAAATGCATGTTATTTTCCTCAGCCTACCTGTATATTGCGTGCAACTCCAGTTGCAGATGCGCAACAACTCCAGGATTTTGTGTCCTCTGAGAGACTTTTGTATCATCTGCATAGCTAGCAAGGAAAACTATCTGAGCAGCTGAGGGCCACTACGAATAGCAGTGGCCCTAAGGCAGTCCCCTGTGGGACACCACTTATTATTTGTGTTTCCTTGGAGGTAGCCCTGTTGGCTAACACTGACTTCTATCTTTTAGGAAGACATGCAGCCATACCCCAAGCTTTCCGACTCTTTCAAGATTACGCAGCTTGTGACATACCATAGTCGACTTAATCAAAGGCTTTTGCAAAAATATATCACGTCTACATTTGAGTTGTTGAGTAGCTGTTTTAACACCCAACCGTAGTGCCACAAGAGCTATGTCAGGTAGCTTCTACCTGGTCGAAAGCTGTGCTGGGTGTCAGTCAGCAAGTCATTCTCTTCAAGGAATGCAATTAGTTTTTTTTTGGACAATTCATTCCATGACTGCTGATGTGTAAGGTCAGAGAAATAGACCTATAGATTTTAGCATCTACTCTGCTTCCTCCTTTATGACTAGAGCATATAATTCCTTCCTTCAGTTTTTCTGGGAGCTTACCATTTGTAAGGAAGCTTTGAAAAAGAAGCTGCAGTGGCTTTGCAAAGGCTCGTTTGCGTGACTTAAGAAGGATTGCAGGTAATCCATCGGGGCCAGTAGCTGAGTTTGTGTCTACGACATCTATTGCCAGTATTACATCTTCTTCTTTGATGTTGATGTAATCAATTGTTACTGTCTACTTTTCTACATTTGTAATGATATAAAATATTGGATAAAATTATATTATTAAGAATTATATTAAAAAAATTAAAATATCTTGTGTATTGTAGCAGTATAAGCAATTTATTGCATTAATTTTAGCAATAAAATTCTATATGGACCCCGAAGGGCCATATAAGTAAAAGGATGTATTGATAAGGTTGTAATTGCATCGTTAAAATATTCATATGATGAAAAATCACTAAAGAACAAGAAAAATGTGAAGTATTTGTGCATATGTAATTTAGTATAGCAGTACTTCTCAGTAGCACAGAAATGATTGTTAATAGGCGATCCACAAGTTCAGAACATCACTTGCTCTTTTTAACAACCAGTTGTTACAGCAAAAGTGAAAGTGATAGCCAAAGCTCAAAAGATTTCTTTCTCTTATAATAACCAGCGTGTGTGAACACTTTGAAATACAATGAAGGTATTTGGGTACAATACCCTTTTCTTGAAGGTACGACACATCATCCTCCTGTATTCAATGTCTCCATCATAGAAGCGAGGTTACAGGAGCTTGCTGCCATAATCAAACAGTAAAATTTCCAACAGAACACAGCATCAAATTTGTCAACACATGCTTTCTCGCAGATAAAAGAGTTCTCCATTCCTCTTGTTACTGTGGAAACAGGCACGCGCTTTCTCGTAGACAAGAGTTTTCATGTTCTGCTTGTTACAATGGAAACAGGCATGAAATGTATCTGTGGCTTACGATTGGCTAAAATTACCAAAATTTTCGAATTTTAATTGCTAATAACTCTTTATTTATGGATTTATAGCGAAAATGATTTTCCCATCATTCATTAGCCAATAAAAGTATATCATTACACTGAATATGAAATCAAGAATTGATGCTGGCAGCCAAAAGGAAAAAAATTGAAATAAAATTAAAATGGTTAAGATTAGCAATGTGAGAAACAATAAACATGTTTTTGAGAGAGATTTAGTTACCATTTCGAAGTGGATATTTTATGAGTCACATTTATTTTTCAGTTTTAAATGAAAAAAGAAATGGTAGAGTATGAGAGGTAGTTAATATATTAGTTTGCCCACTTTTTTCTTCTTTTCGTTTTTATTTTCTTGTTTCTGTAGCTATTATAAAGAAAAGATTAAACCCAGAACCTAGAATTATGTTTATTTAATCATTGAGGAAATTGTGTTGAGTGTCATATAACAAAAACTGTAAAACTGAATAAAATTTCAACTTTTATAAAGAGAAAGAAAAAGAAAAAAAAAGGAAAGAAAACGAGCAAGGAGTGTCATAGAGAAAGCGCTTAATATCGCTAATCACAAAACGTATGAAAAGAACTTACATATCGTGAAAACAGGAAACAGTTCTATTAATCGTTTATATGGCTCATGTGTCAAGGACACATAAACAATACATTTTCTCTCTCTCTATCTCTCTCTCTCTCTCAGGCACATGCACACAATCCAGATGACTTTTAATAATGATAAAAATCCTATACTTGCAATAATTCCTAGCAGACAACTGGCTTACAAAGCGTGGCTGTGTGGTAAGAAATTTGCTTCCCAACTAGATAGTTCCAGGTTCGGTACCACTACGTGGCACCGAGGACAAGTGTCTTATATTATAGCTTCGGACTGACCAAAGCCTTGTGAGACGGAAACTGAAAGAAACCCGTCATGTGTGTATATGATGTGTGTGTGTCTTTAAGTAATGTGTCTGTCACCCAACCACCGCTTGACAATCGATGTCGATGTGTTTACGTCCCTGCAATTTAGTAGTTTGACAAAAGAGACCAAAAGAATAAGTACTGGCTTTACTACAAAAAAAATTAAATAAATAAATACTGGAGTCGATAAGTTTGATTAAAATAATTCAAGGCAGTGGGCCCTTGCTTCGCAACAGTTTAATGACTAAAACAAGTAAAAAGTAAAAAAAACGAAAATAATATATATATATATATATATATATATATATATGGGGGGGTATATATATATGTGGCGGGGGGTATGTATGTATATATATATGTGTGTGTGTGTGTATATATATGTGTATATATATATGTATATATGTGTGTGTGTGTGTGTGTGTGTGTATATGTATATATGTGTATATATGTATATATATATATATGTATATATATGTATATATATATGTGTGCATATATATATATATATATATATATACATATTTGTTTTGCAAGATTTTTTATGTGAAATCGTGTGTTGAAACAGATGTTGTTGTACTTGGGGATGGTCATATTGCCAGTTTAGCCAATAAAAACACACGCACTGTATATTTGGTGTTAATTTTTTTTTTTTTCAGCTTTATATTACATTAATCTTAATCTTAATCTTATTTCGGCCAGAGTTCTTTCGTCACACTTCTGTGACCTCATCAGTGGTCCTTTGTTTCCTTCTTTCTTATGTGTGTCTCACCTTGCTAACTATCAGCCATTTTGTATTTTGTATTCCTATTGTATGTGTCTACGCATGCGTGTCCTTCAATGTGTCTGTGTCTTTTGTAAGTGCATGTGTGTATGGGGAGTGTCTGTATCACCTATATTCTCTGTTAATACGTGTTCATTTGTATTAGTTTTTATTTATTTATATGTTCATGTGTGTGTGTGTGTGTGTTTTTTTTAATTTTTTTTTATTTTTAATGTGTTTAATTAAATTTTGTTAACGTATGTAGTATTTAATTCCATTTGTTTATCTATGTATTGTATTATACTTTGTTCCTATTATTGGTTTATGGGTAACATGTTGTCACATGCTGTGGTTTGTTAGTGGCGTATGTTAGTGTTCCATTCTAGTTTCCTATTCAGGCTAGGTTTCCCTTCTATTATGTGTGTAGCTTCAGTAATTTGTCTAAGTGCTGCATCACTGCTATGTGTAGATAAGATTTTAATTTCTATGTTGTTGATTGAGCCTCTATGTTCTTGCTCAGCGTGCTGGTACAGAACTGATGAGTTCTTCCCTTCCTTAAGTTCCCTCCAATGTTCGTTTGCCCGCTCCCCTATACTCCTTGCTGTTTCGCCTACATATGTCGTTGTCTTATTTCTGCATCGTCCCTCTGTACATCTTATACTATAGACCACATTTCTGGTTTTGCAGTTCGTTTGTGGGCTAAATCTACATACGATACAGTTCCTATCAGTGCAGGGGGTTCTACTGAAAGGGTATGTTCTACTGATAAGGGATTTGATAGGGTTGCCTGGCCTTTCAACAACCTTAATTCTTAGCTTAAGTTTGTCTAGGGCCCTTCTAAAGCGGTACGCCAGTTCGCCTCTAGGGGTGGTGTCGACGAACATGACGCTTTGGTACTTGTGGCTATTGTACCATGAGCTTGCCTTCCCTATTTTCTTCTTAGTTCTTTCTATGGTGTTCCATGATTTGCTCCTATAGAGTGGGCAAATCCCATTCCTATCGTTGCGTTTGATTGTTTCAAACTTCTTCATAGCTCCTTTGTAAACCCTGATCCTTTCTTTATGGCTGTAACCCGAGAACTGCATGCGGTGGACGAAATGTTGTATATGTCTCTTTAATTCTGTAGGGTCGCACATGCAGGAGACATTTCGCATTACTCTGACGAGGTCTGCCATCAATATGTTGAATTTGGCATTGTCCGCAATAGCCGAGTTCCGGTGGGTCAGGTACTTGGAGGCCATAGGTTTTGTATAGTGTGAATGGAGGATTCTGGTTTTATTGTTCTTAGTTTCTAGCCAGAGTTCAGTATCTAATACAGGTAATCTATGGTTAGGGTGTTTAGTAGGGTAGTCTATCGTAACTCTAATACTCTGGTGGATGGAGTTAGCTATTTGCT
The DNA here is from genome assembly GCF_046866305.1 of Octopus bimaculoides. NCBI lineage: Eukaryota > Metazoa > Mollusca > Cephalopoda > Octopoda > Octopodidae > Octopus > Octopus bimaculoides. Next base: position 55,427,517 of record NC_142932.1, on the reverse strand, counting down.
GGATGCTCTCCATAGTCTTAGTTTCTATTTCTATTTCAGGGGTACTCTCTTGTGGGGGTGTCTTTACCACTAAGTTGATATCATCGACATATCGAGAGTACACATTCACGAGTATGGAGTTCTGTGTCAGGCGTTCCTTAAGCCTTCTGTCCCACCATACCATGAAAAGATTGGCCACATCACCGGCGATACTAACCCCGATGGCTGCCCCCTCGTCCTGGGCGTATAATTTGTTGTTAAATTTAAAGGTGTGGCCTTTTAGGGTGACCTTTATACTAGCTCCTAGTGCATGTGCGATCATTTTCTTTACCTGGTGGATATTAGTGGGGGTCCGTATGGCTCTGGTCCATCCACTCCATCTCTCTATAGGGGTCTTCCTAGCCATAGAGGTAATTGTGGGTGGTCTACTTCTTAGACGTCTACTAGGGCAGAAATCTCTAAGGTCGTATCTATCTAGATATGCATCGTCATATGTCAATCTAAGTAGGAGGCCCAGTTCTTCTGTGTTGACTTTTTGGAACTCTACTTCGCTCTCGTTGATCATTTCCACGCACTTTTCCACTGCAAAATCCACGTCGATAGATGGGTATAGTGATACCACATCCATGCTACCCACTATACACCCTGTCAGGTTGCAAGTGTTGTTGCAGTCGTTGATCCTGCTGAGGAGATCTTCCGTGCTGTCACAGACATCAGGTGACATCTGGATTATGGGGCGTATGATCATTGAGAGGAAGTAGGAGATCCTGTAGTTACTAGCGACATTCGCTCCACAGACTGGTCTTGTTGGTGGTCCCACTACAGGATTAGTTGTTACTTTGTGGTCCTTACGGAGCCCATACAGCGTCGGGATATCATTGTTCCAGGCTTGGAAGTTGTTGGCTGTGCGCTTCTGGGGTCTAAGGACAATTGTCCACATCATCATGTGGGCATTGAGGACTTTTTCTCTTTCCTCATGCGCCTGTAAGGTTGTTACCTTCGTATTGGCGATGTGAGGTTGCATTGCCTGGATATAGTTCGGCATACACACATGCACTTACAAAAGACACAGACACATTGAAGGACACGCATGCGTAGACACATACAATAGGAATACAAAATACAAAATGGCTGATAGTTAGCAAGGTGAGACACACATAAGAAAGAAGGAAACAAAGGACCACTGATGAGGTCACAGAAGTGTGACGAAAGAACTCTGGCCGAAATAAGATTAAGATTAAGATTAATGTAATATAAAGCTGAAAAAAAAAAAATTAACACCAAATATACAGTGCGTGTGTTTTTATTGGCTAAACTGGCAATATGACCATCCCCAAGTACAACAATATATATATATATATATATATATATATATATATATATATATATATATGTATATATATATATATATATATATATATGTATATACAAAAATAAGAGGAATGACCAGCAAAAGTGGATTCTTATATGCTAGAAATAGATGCCGAATTATCTAACCACGAAAAATATGTCGATTTATAAAATATAATTTCGAGAACTAGACACAAGACATCCACCCGAAAGGGAGCACGTATAGAGCTCTACAAATTACATTCAGTGTATCCTTTCAAATGTCTTCAATCTGGCGTGCTAAGTCCGGAAATAACTGAGTTATCGACAGAGTACGCTGATGATCCTGCAGATATTTACTTACGTAAATTTTAACAGGTGAAACCATGGTACGTAGGTTAATCGTTTTTTTTTATTTAGTATTTTCTCATTTGTCTTGCCCTTTTACAATCTGTTGTGTCGCTAAATTTTTACTGAGAACATATTTTTCGTGGTTAGATGATTCGGCATCTATTTCTAGCATATAGGAATCCACTTTTGCTGGTCATTCCTCTTATTTTTGTATGTAATATAATTTTAATCTTCGGATTTTTTTAATATGCTGGACCACTGGTTTTAACTGATTAATATCAATTTCTACCCTTATTAATAAATTTTATATATGTATGTGTGTGTGTGTGTGTGTGTGTGTGTGTGTGTGTGTGTGTGTGTGATGATAATATATATATATATATATATATATATTTTATAGTTTCAGCTTAGAGATGCGGTCATGCTGATGCACCGCCGTGTTGCTACACTGTTATTACGGGGAGCCTCCTACAATATGTGGCACTTGGTGAAGAATGGAGTTTGATTTAGCAACCCTCATTTGCACCCCTTGCTGTGAGGTAGGTTCATCTGGGACTCTCGACAGGAAGAGGTCCAGCTTTGATTTAAAAACCCCTGCATCTACTTTGTGCAGGTTCCTCAGGCTCTTTGGGAGAATATTAAAAAGCTGTGGGCCCCTGAAACCCAAACTGTTGCAGTAACTGGTCCTGAAGCGCGATGGCATTGCTGGGATCTTTGGCACTATGCAGTGTCGTCCCGTTCTGGCATTGGTGTAGCTTTCAATGCCAAAATTTGGCACAATTCCTTCCAGGATCTTCCAGATGTATATTACTGCATACCTCTCCCGCCTTCTCACCAGGGAGTAGAGTCTTAGCTGTTTCAGCCTTTCCCAGTAGCTGAGTAGTTGCAAAGAGACAATCTTCTTTGTGAATCTTCTCTAGATTGCTTCAAGGTCCGATGTTAATTTCACACTGGTGGGTGACACAGCTGTGAGCAGTAATCCAGGCGGCTGAGGCCGAATGTCCTCAAGAGGATCATCATGGTTTCCTTATCTCTGGTTCTGAATGTTCTGAGGATCCATCCAGCCAGTCGCCTGCACTTTGTCGCCATCCTGGTAATGTACACTTGGAAAGAGGTATCATCACTCATGTCGATACCCAGGTCTCTCACTGATTTAGGCTCTGGGATTGAAATTCCCTGCGGACCAGTGTACTCTGTAAGTTTCATATTCAGTTTTGGACGTTGGTAGCGCAGGGCTTGGAATTTTTCAGCATTAAGCTGCATATTATTAACCTCAGCCCATCTGTAAACTGAGTTCAACTCCTGCTGCAGATGTGCAACATCACTGGAGTTCTGTATTTTCTGCGAGACTTTCGTATCGTCTGCGTAGCTTGCAAGAGTGGCTATCCGGGCACTTGAGGGCATATCTGAGAGAGCGACTATAAAAAAACAATGGTTCCAAGACAGTGCCCTGTGGAACACCGCTCATTATTTGTGTTTTCATAGAGGTGGCTCCATTAGCCACTACATACTGACTTCTATCTTTCAGAAAGTCATGTAACCACTCTCCAAGTTTTCCAGCTATGCCAAGATCACGCAGTTTGTGGCATATCACACCATGATCCACTTTGTCAAAAGCTTTTGCAAAATCAAGGTATATTACGTCCACATTTGAGTTGTTGAGTAACTGCCAGTCATAATGTTGTAAGAGCTGGGTCAGGCAGCTCCTACCTGGTCGAAAGCCATGTTGGGTATCACTCAGCAATTTATTTTCTTCAAGGAATGCGATTAGTTTTCCTCTGACTAACCTTTCCATGACTTTGCTGATGTGTGAAGTCAGAGAGATAGGCCTATAGTTTTTGGCATCTGCTCTGCTTCCCCCTTTATGGATTGGGCATATTATTCTCTCCTTCAGCTTGCTTGGCAGTCTGCCGTTTGCGAGAAAGCTCTGGAAGAGGATCTGGAGGGGTTTTGCCAAGGCATGCTTACACGATTTAAGGAGGATGGGAAACCATCAGGGCCAGCAGTTGAGTTTGTGTCCACTTCATGTATAGCTAGTAGTACATCTTCTTCACTAATGTTGATGTATTCCATCGTAGCTGCCTCACTGGTTATGGGGGAGGTAGCAAAGAAGTCCACTGGTTCGTTCACTTGTCTGTGCTCCAACAGAGTGGTGAAGACACTTTTGAACAGCTCATTCAGTACCTCACTGATCCTAGTTGGACTGTCTGTGAGGGAGCCATCCTTTTCGAAGAGGGCTCCAATCTTGCAGCGTACTGAGGCTGTTTCTTTTGCGTAATGAAAGAAGGCTTTTGGGTTTGATTTAATGTTTTTTATAACCCAGGCTTCTTTGTCTTCTCTCTCCCTCACATAGGATTGTTGCAGCCTTTTTTCAATCTCCATCAGTGTCGTTTTTAGGCGGGACCTTTGGCTATTCTTGGGATGCTGGTTGAGTCGATTTGCAACTTTCGTCCGTCGTCTCATGAGGATCTTCCTCTCCCTTGGAATCTTGTTCCTATTTGTTTTGGCCTTGTGCTCTGGGACATATTTCTGGCATATGGCTTGAACAGTAGACATGAAACATTCTAGTTTCATGTCAATGTCTGGTGTGGAGAGACATATTGGCCAATCCTCTCAGAGGATCTCTTTCTGGATCGATTTCCAGTCTGCTTTGTGGAAGTTCAGATTGGAGAGGTTTTGGGTGCTTCCTTTAGGCTGTATGTCTCTGGATTCTTTCGGCCCAAACATAAGCAGCTCTATTATGTTGTGATCCGAGACTAATGTCGGCGTCACTTTCACATCATGAATGATGTCCATATTGTTCGTGAAGCAGAGATCTAGAATGTTATTCGGTCTAGTTGGTCTGAGAACAGCTTGCTCCATGAATAGGGCATTGGTGAGGTTGAGCAGGCATTCCACCTGTGCTTGCTTGCGATAAGTCATTCCTGAGAGTATGAAACCTTCGGGCCATTTGACGTTGGGGAAGTTGAAATCACCCATAAGAAATATGGTCACATGGAGTTTCATGAGGATTTCTTTAATTCTAGTGAGGCAATCTTCAAATTTGCCTATGTGGTTTGGAGCATCCGGTGGGCAATATATATTGCATATATATATATATATATATATATATATATATATATATATATATATATGATGGTAATATATATGTATATATATACATACATATATAATATATGCATATATATACATACATATATAATATATGCATATATATACATACATATATAATATATGCATATATATACATACATATATAATAAATGCATATGTATACATACATATATAATAAATGCATATATATACATACATATATAATAAATGCACATATATACATACATATATAATAAATGCATATATATACATACATATATAATAAATGCACATATATACATACATATATAATAAATGTATATATATACATACATATATAATAAATGCATATATATACATACATATATAATAAATGCACATATATACATACATATATAATAAATGTATATATATACATACATATATAATAAATGTATATATATACATACATATATAATAAATGTATATATATACATACATATATAAAAAATGTATATATATACATACATATATAATAAATGTATATATATACATACATATATAATAAATGTATATATATACATACATATATAATAAATGTATATATATACATACATATATAATAAATGTATATATATACATACATATATAATAAATGTATATATATACATACATATATATATAATATATGTATATATATACATACATATATATATAATATATGTATATATATATACATACATATATATATAATATATGTATATATATATACATACATATATATATAATATATGTATATATATATACATACATATATAATAAATGTATATATATACATACATATATAATAAATGTATATATATATATACATACATATATAATAAATGTATATATATATACATACATATATAATAAATGTATATATATATATACATACATATATAATAAATGTATATATATACATACATATATAATAAATGTATATATATACATACATATATAATAAATGTATATATATACATACATATATAATAAATGTATATATATATATATACATACATATATAATAAATGTATATATATATATACATACATATATAATAAATGTATATATATATATACATACTATATAATA
>NC_142932.1:55347764-55421152 GCF_046866305.1 Octopus bimaculoides | reverse complement strand
TATATATATATATATATATATATATATATATATATATATATATATATATATATATATATATAATATATATATTATATATATATATATATATATATATATATATATATATATAATATATATATAATATATATATATATATATATATAATATATATATATATATATATATATATATATATCTATGTATATATATATATATATGATATATATATATATGTATATGTATATATATATATATATATATATATCTATGTATATATATATATATGTATATGTATATATATGTATATATATATGTATTATTGGTATTGTTATTATCTAGAATATCAATGGGTTGGGATCCATTGTGGTTTTGTTCTAGTGTACGAGCGTTAGTGTTAGAAGAACATATATTAATGTCCACGTTGGGTGTATGTGTGGGTCAGGTGCTGGCGCTAGCGTAGTTATGGTTGCTTAGGTTTTGGTAATAGAGCGAGAGTTTTATGTTTGTTAGAAGCTGCTATAATAGATTCAAAGTTAGGAATGGTAGAATACGATAATTTTAAAGTGGATCTGTTGATTATAGAGTGGTATTTGTGTTGTCGTGGGAAGTTAGAATCTAGTATTCTGATTTGGGCAGTTTCTACAGTTGGATGCCCTTCCTAACGTCAACCACTCCAAGAGTGTAGTGGGTGCTTTTACGTGCCACCGGCATGAGGGCTAGTCAGGTGGGTACTGGCAACGGCCACGCTCGAAATGGTGTATTTTACGTGCCACCTGCACAGGGCCAGTCCAGGGGCACTGGCAACGATCTCGTTCAGATGTCTTATTGGCAAAGGCCACGCTCGAAATGGTGTATTACATGTCACCTGCACAGGAGCCAGTCCATCGGCACTGGCAATGATCTCGCTCGAATGTCTTTTCACGTGCCACTGGCACAGGTGCCAGGAAGGCAGCGTTGGTAACGATCCACGGCTACGCTCGAAATGGTGTATTTTACGTGTCACCTGCACAGGAGCCAGTCCATCGGCACTGGCAACATGATATAAAAACATACATATATATTCACTTTTACACTTTTTCAGTCATTTGACTGCCCCATGCTGGAGCATCACCTTTAGTTGAAGAAATCGACCCCAGGACTCATTCTTTGTAAGCCTAGTACTTATTTAATTATTCACTTTTGCCAAACCACTAAGTTCAGGAACATAAACACACCAGCATCAGTTGTCAAGCGACGGTGGGGGGAACAAACACAGGCACAAAGATACACACACATAGATATATATATATATACATATATATACACACACAACAGGCTTCTTTCAGTTTCTGTCTACCAAATCCGCTCACAAGGCTTTGGTCAGTCTGAGGCTATAGTAGAAGACACTTTGCCCACTAAGGGCTGACTCGCAAATTTGCAAGCCTCCTCAGGGGTGTCAAATAGCAACCACACTGTTGCATATTTGACAACCACTGGAAATGAATTTAATAGTTGGCAAATATTCTGCCAACTCTTTTTCAATTTGAGTCTTTTGAAAGAAGACGATGATGTCGAATGACTTTGAGTAAGTCCTTAACACCACCGTCCTCTCTTCAAAGTCTTTCATCCACTGTTTGGGTGGGACAATCTCCCACTCCAACACAGTGTTATTTGTCTTTTTTGCCATGTTTTTCTTTGGAAAAAAGATCACAGAGTTAAAAAGAAAAAAATGCAGGAAGGAAGGAAGACAAGACACAGTTCCAAAACACAGCAAGCTATTCTGGCCGTCCTGGTACTCCTGGCCAACTCGGTAATCCTCATGGTAAGGGCACAAAACAGTCACACAAAAGTGGTAAAAAAATAAGCACAATTATAATAGGAGGGATATGCCCCCAAAACACACTTCTCACTGCTAAGTGAGACTTTAAACACAACTACAGGCAGACAAATGCATGGAACTCAGTGGAGATTTCTTGTTTGACAAAAATAAATAAACACAACCAACAAACCCCCACTGAATCCCAAAAAACAAATGTCTTACTTGATAGTTGTGCTTCACTTTTTCAATAATTCACGATGTTGGTATACAGCGACGTGACTCCTAGCAGTACAAAGAAAACACTGACCAATGCATGCGCAGGGAAGCAAGCTTCTTACCACAGAGCTTCGCCCGCACCAATATATGTATATATGTGTGCGTGTGTATGTGTGTGCATGTATATATATATATATATACATACATACATATACAGCACTCTGTCGGTTATGACAATGAGGGTTCCAGCTGACCCAATCAACAGAACAGCCTGCTCGTGAAATTAACGTTCAAGTGGCTGAGCATTCCACAGACACATGCACCCCTTAACATAGTTCTCGGGGAGATTCAGCGTGACACAGAGTGTGACAAGGCTGGCCCTTTGAAATACAGGTACCACAGAAACAGGAAGAAAGAGTGAGAGAAAGTTATGGTGAAAGAGTACAGCAGGGTTCGCCACCACTCCCTGCTAGAGCTTCGTGGAGCTTTAAGTGTTTTTGCTCAATAAACACTCACAACACCCAGTCTGGGAATCGAAAGTATGATCCTGTGACCGCTAGTCCACTGCCCTAAACACTGGGCCATTGCGCCTCCACAAATATATGTGTGTGTGTCTGTGTGTGCATCGTGGCTTATTTTTTCGACCAAAGGTGGTGTTCCAGCATGGCCACAGTCACATGACTGAAACAAGTAAAATAAAAAAAACTATGCCATTTTAATCCCGAGCAAGGCCATATATATATATATATATATATATATACATATATATATACATATATATATACATATATATATAGAGAGAGAGAGAGAGAGAGAAATTTGTTTTAAATCTCTGAGCAAGAGATATACAGTAACAGTACCGAATAGTAATGTTTATTTTCCAACAGAATGTGGCAGTCCTATAAAGGACAAAATTACTGTTGTTTTAGTCCCAGGAAAACATCTTTTCCAGCTGCTGGCTATTGACACAGTTTGTGTTCATGTAGCATTTGCATTTGCAAGGGAGGTCATTGCTCCCATCTTTAGCTTTACATAATATTCACAGACCTAGGTTTCCGGGTAGTTACCTGTCCTCAATGTGAGACAATCACCAGCTAGTGATGAAAGCTCTCTCCACTTGCAAATACTATATATTCTTTAAGCAACACACAGTCGCTGATCTCATATAGAGAAAAACAACTTGTCTTAAATCTCTGAGCAAGAGATATACAGCAACAGTACCAAATAGTAAAGTTTATTTGCCAATAGAATGTGGCAGTCCTATAAAGGATGATGTTACTATTGCTTTAGTCCCAGAAAAACATCTTTTCCAGCTGGCTATCAACACACAGTTTGTGTCCATATGGCATTTGCAAGGGAGGTCATCGCTCCCATCTCTAGCGTTACATGATACTCACAGACCTAGGTTTCTGGGTGGTTACCCATCCTCAGTGTGAGACAACCACCAGCTAGTGATGAAAGCTCTCTCTCCATGCAGTAGGATGGCTGAAACCATGTGGTTGCAAAGAGGAGAACATCATAACCACACATTAGTGTCTGCAACTATGTCATATCTAGAGAAAATGTAGAAACACTGATTATGAATATTAACAATTTTCATCATCTTCCTTCTAAGGGATGTTTAAAACATAAAAGCAAGCAAAATTTTAATTATCTTCCTTGCTTACTGTTTCTTAGTTTCCCTCAACCATGTGTATGAGCGTATACCTGCATTGTATTTAGAAACAACAAAACAAACACCCACGGAACCATATATATATATATACTGCTATTCACTACTTCACAAGGAAGAAATGTACGACATTCTGAGAAATAGCAGACATATTTTCCTCAAACCACAAAACCCATTGTCTATAAAAAAAAAAGGATATAGAAAGATAAACAGATGAAATGGCATAGCAGGGTCAATTTTCTCTCTCTTCCTCTCTCTCTCTCTCTTTGGATGAGTGGACTAGAGAAAGAGGTGTGTCTGAGTGTGTATGTTTATCCCCTCCCATCACAGCTATATGAATGGAGTTGGTTTGTTTTCATCCTTTAACTTAACAATTCAGTAAAAAGAGACTGACTAAGTACTTGGCTTTAAAAAAAAGTACTGGGGCCCCGATATATTTAATTAAACTCTTCAGGGCAGTGCCCTTGAATGGCTGGAGTCCAATGGCTGAAACAAGTAAAAGAAAGATGCATCTTGGAAGAGTGCAACAGAGGATGAGGAAACAAATGGTGTGACATTAAACTCTCTTCTCTCAATCTCCCTTTAATCTTTCTTTCTCTCTCTCTCTCTCTCTCTGACATGGTTGAATGGACAGAGATAACAAATAAGAGACACACGTTAAGAGCAAGACAAAGAGAGAGGAGGAGGAGAATGATGGCAATGAAAGGAGTGATACATCTGTACAAAACTAATTTTCTTCCTCCTTCAGTCTCTCTTTAACCTATCTCTCTCTCTCTCTCTCTGAAATAATAAGAGAGAGAGAGAGAGAGCATGAGACACGTCAAGAAGCAGAGAGAGAGAGAAAGAGAGGAGAATGGTAGTGATGGCAACTTGATAACTTGATCAAAACAGAGGTCAAACTCTTCTTTTTTTTTTTTGTATTGAGCAAAGACAGATCCTCCCACTCCCACCCTATCACTGAAATCATAAACTAACTGAAAATATCCCAGATTTATATTCACAACAAAAATAAATAACATCCAAATTAATGTTTATTTTGGATTCTGAAGACCAGTCATCCATCCATCTATAATGCATCTATTGATACATATGTAGGTTACAGGATATTCTTCTATTTGTTTCAGTCATTTGACTGCGGCCATGCTAGAGCACTGCCTTTAGTTGAACAAATTGACTCCAGGACATTCTTTGTAAGCCTAGTACTTATTCTATCAGTCACTTTGCCGAGCCGCTAAGTTACGGGGATGTGAACACACCAACAATGGTTGTCAAGTGATGGTGGGGGGACAAACACAGACACACACACAGATATATATATATACATATATATATATATATATATACATCATCATCATTTAACGTCCATTTTCTATGCTGGCATGTGTTGGACAGTTTGACTGAGGTCTGGAGAGCCAGCAGCTGCACCAGGCTCCAATCTGATCTGGCAATGTTTCTACAGCTGGATGCCCTTCCTAATGCCAACCACTCTGAGAATGTAGTGGATGCTTTTTGCATGCCACCGGCACAGGAGCCAGTCAGGCAGGCCTGGCATTGATCGCGTTTAGATAGTGCTTTTTATGTGCCACCGGCACAGGGGCCAGTCACTGGGTACTGGCATCGGCCAGCCAGGGGACACTGTCATCATCATCATCATCATCATCATCATCATCATCGTTTAACGTCCGCTTTCCATGCTAGCATGGGTTGGACGATTTGACTGAGGATTGGTGAAACCAGATGGCTACACCAGGCTCCAATCTGATTTGGCAGAGTTTCTACAGTTGGATGCCCTTCCTAACACCAACCACTCAGAGAGTGTAGTGGGTGCTTTTACGTGTCACCCACACGAAGGCCAGTCAGTGTATGTGTTTGTCCCCCCAACATTGCTTGACAACTGATGCTGGTGTGTTTATGTCCCCGTAACTTAGCGGTTCGGCAAAAAGAGACCGATAGAATAAGTACTAGGCTTACAAAGAATAAGTCCTGGGGTCGATTTGCTTGACTAAAAGGTGGTGCCCCAGCATGGCCGCAGTCAAATGACTGAAACAAGTAAAAGAGTAAAAGAGAACGCTCAGGCTGAGCCTATCTCTTAAATTTTGAGAAATGATCTCTGACAGTGAAGAGGTTCCAACTTAAAACTGTTTATAAATATCAATTGTAGGTAAAACTGGGATCAGGAATCATTTTAAGATATTTGTCAAGTCCGAAGTTTTTTGTGTGAAGAGGCATGGTCTCACAATTACAGATTTCTTTTGGCATTATGCTAATCATTTTCAGACCTCTGATTTGAAATGAATTTTCTCTCAGGGGCTAGGCTTTATTCTTTGAGCAACTGGTGTTCAATGGAAGAATTTTGCACAATTTTCTTTCTCACTCATCATTGTTCTACAATTATACTTTTTGTCATGTTTGGTTCTAGGTGTTGCAAGATTCTCCAAAAATATAGAATGCCACATATCTTTCTTCTTTGTGTTACTGAGTACATCTTTCAATCATTTCCATTAATCTTTGCCTTCCAGAAAATGGATTATAGATGTCACTAATCTCTGCACAGTTTGAAAATTACTATATATTTTTTTTTAATGTTAGAATTATTAACACTGAGTTGTATTCTATAAGGGATAGAATTATACTTTGGTAAAACATCATTCTTGTGATTCTTCTTGATTAAAGGATTTTAACTACCATGATGATGGTAGTGATGACGATAATTGTGGAGAAGTTGTATGACACCCATAACTGTGTGCAACTGTACATACACACAGAAATACGTATTGTTATGATCGGCCATTATTATGATTGACCGTTGACTGAACACTATTCAATTTTTTTTCTCCGTGTTTTTCTCCTTGTCTCCGTATTCTTTCTGTTGAAGAGCGTAGCTCGAAACGTCAAAGACTTTCCGTATTCCCGAGCGTCATACTAATATATACTTTTGTTATTTACACCACCTGTCCGCGTCTGTTGTTATTATTTGTATATTCTCTCCTATAGATAGATATATATATATATATATATATATATATATATAAGCAATGTTAATTCTCTAAATGAAGTATTAACAGTAACTGCACGATAAAGTGAAGTGTATTGCCACTTAAGTGTGGCTGACCCCTAGGAGTCGATGTTACTGTTGCTTTAGCCCCAGGAGGACATCTCCTCCAGCTGGCTTATCGACACACTACTGTGTCCTGTTTGTTTTGCCAAGGGAAGTTATCCCTCTCATCGTGATCGTAGCACGAACGGACCCGGGTTTCAGGGTCATTTCCCTTCGTCAGCGTCCGATAGCTACCGACCTTCGATGAGAGATATAAATTCTTGGCAACCTTATGTATATTTTTCCAGTGAAATTCTTCACTGATATCGAAAAAGTGAAAACAAGCAATGTTAATTCTCTAAATGAAGTATTAACAGTATATATATTATACTGTGAAACTTAATTTAATTTTAATTTTTAATAAATTGAATTTAATTAAGTTTTTACCTGTAAATTTGGATTTTTATCCCTAATATTATTATTATCATTATTATATAATATATATAGGTTCAAAAAAACACAAAAAAACAATAACAAAAAAACAACAAAGTGAGGACGTGATACAGATAGTGTTATTGGACGCTCATGAAAGGAAGGAGAGAGAGTATGACGTTTCGGGCGGAGCCCTTCGTCGGAAAGACAGAAAGTTCGGAGAATGGAAAAACGGAGGAAGAGGAAAATGGCACCGATGCCCACGAGGTTACATTGTGAAAGGACCGAAAGAGGAGGTGGTGGGAGAAAAGTTCTTTCTAAGACAGGAGAGTGAAAAAAGGAGGTGAATATCTGTGCGTGCGCGAGTCTGCGAGTGTGTGTGTGATAACAGAACGTGTGTGTGCGTATGTATGTGTGTGTGTGTGTGTGTGTGTGTGTGCATGGTTTGGTGGTTTATCTGTTAGTGTGTATGTGTGTTTGTGTGTGTGACGTAGTGGAAGGAATTAGCAGCAGGAATAGTTAGTGGGTGCTTATGGACAATGGTTAGTGGAGGGACAGCAGGCAGTTTTTGAGTATGTGTGTGTGTTTGTGTGGGGTTGTAGGTGTTGGGTACATGTGCGTGTGTGTGTGTATTTTGTACGTGCGCGTGTGTATGCGTATGTTTTTGTGCATGCGTGTGTGTGTATGTGTGTGGATGTGCGTGTGGGGGGGATTGTGATGTGTGTGGGGTTGTGAGTGTTAGGTACGGGTGCGTGTGTGTGTATGCGCGTGTGTTTATGTGTGTTCGTGTGCGTGTGTATGCGCGTGTGTGTATATTTTTTGTGCGTGCGTGTCTGTGTATATTGTATATGTTTTCGTGCGTGCGTGTGTGTTGTGTATGTGAGTGAGTATTGTGTATGTGAGAGGTGTGTGTGCGTGTGTGCTATATATATATATATAAGCATATACACGGATGTGTGTGTAATAGATATACTCTCTACAGTCTATACAACTGCATCGTAAAAATTTGCATAAACTTAATCTTCACATGTGCAAGTGACAATGCAGATAAACAAAAAAGTGAGAGTACACATTCAGCTGTCAATGAATTAAATGCAACATGTGAAAATGCGCGCGCGAGTATATATGTGTGTATGTAGATAGATAGATAGATAGATAAGAGAGGGTTAAAAACAAAACAAGACACATTAAAGAATAAATATTTCCATCACAGTAAATTCCTACGACAGTGGAGAGAGCCGACGTGTGTTCGCTCCACATTACAGATATGACTGGTTGCGGAATCTGGATAAAGTAACGAAAGACCCCTATTATAATATACCTAAGAGACATGCACTGTTTTTTGTTGATAGGTCTGCTTTTATTTTAAGACTGACTTGAGGCTAAATAACAACTAGGCCAATAGAACTGAATAAAGAAGAAAACTTGAGTAAATCTGTCTTCAGTGGGTGTTTCCCAAGAATGAACTTGTAACTCAATATCAAGTACCCATATTAAGAAAGCTGACAAAAATTTTTTTGGTGTCATCTGCGAAGTTAACTAAATCACCATCTATCCTCATTTCGCATGATGTCTTCAATATTGTTTACTTTTTTGTAGTTGTATTTGTTTTATTAAAGCTGTCACGTAAAAACTGAACTTGGAATTCGCCTGTGACACATTACTGGCCATAACTTTTGTCGCTTGTCAGTATTTTATTCATTATTTACTAGTTACCCCCACCACTACACGCCCGGTTTATGTTTTGAGTTTACTTTTCATACGTTAATCTGAATTATATATGAAGATAGAAGGATATCTATAAGGAATAATTATCAAACACATGTAGAGATTTGTTTAAATGAATAAAACTTTAAAAAAAAACTTCCAGTAGATAGATTAAATATATCACAGTTTTGTATGAAGATGTGTTCGGACTGGCAAGTCTGTATACAAACTTTGTTATAGAGCATCGGCTATTAGACACCTTATATAAATACACATACATGTACTTGAATTAATGTTAACTCACACAGCCACTATCGATAAGCAAGTTAACTGGGGTTTTTTTTTAATTGTACGGCTTTGTTTTGCTGCATAAACAATTGAAATTGAGACATCTTCACTTACCATTGTGGTAGCGGTTGTTGATAAAAGTTCCTCCTTGAAAACATCAAATGTCACGTGACCAAACACGGATACGGAAATGTGATTTAATTTACACGGTGAACGATAGAAAGAAACGAAATATCTAATATGAGAAGTATGGAAGTACAAAACGGTCAGAATCAGTACAAGAATGTCAATGCAAATGAATTTATGTGTATTGAAACCGAAATAATTACATCATGAGATGAGTCATAATAGTTGTCTTGTACTTACATATATACACTATGAAAAGTTTTTATTTTCAACTGACACAATAATTACATATATAACACGTACGTATATGATACATAAATAATACAAAATCACATTAAAACACAAATCTAAAACCAAAAGAAACACAAATATGAGCAAAGAAAAAAAAAGAAACAAAGGAAGAAGGAAAAGAAAGAAAAGGAAACATCAATTCAACATCAAGTGCCTCAACTGGTCGCACACCACAAGTTTCGACAGAACCTACTGAAGCAAGCCAGTACGCTCGCAACATTACCACGAGGAATGGCGAGGCCCGGGCCTTGGAACAGCCAAGCACCTTCACGTGTATCGTCTGGCAGCCGTCAATGATGACAAGAACTTCGCTGTCAGCAGCCCAGTCTCTCCAAAACGTCTAGAACAGGCTGGAAGAAATGGTTCATTGACAAGTCACTATACTTAAGGATTTTGTTCCTTTCGGCTACGGAAGCAGTGATCTTCCCATTTATCGCAGCATCCACGATGTGGAAGGGAGCAAAGGAGTCACAGACTGTGGATTCCCAGATGAGGGGCTCTTACCCAAGGACAAAGAGTAAGACCATCTAGTCTCTTCCCATCACTTCTGGATAACCCTGCCAGCTCCAGACCTTAATAATTAAGTTTAGCTCGGTGTGAGGAGCGAAACAACCAGCATTTAAGCGGTAAGACAAACCATGAAAGCCTGTGGAGTCGAGGGTCTACCACAGGGACATCTCAGAGCCCCACAGACGTCGGCTCCTACTCCGAGTGCAATGGAGATGTGGAGTTCATCCCGATTGAGCAGACCTCCAATGTTGGTCACAGGCAGGGCATCAATCCAGTCCCACGAAAATTTCGCACTTACAGAAAGTAGACGATATCTTGAAAATTGATCAGATTGATCAAAGAGATAGTTGAAAATAGCACCTGAGTGCACATTGTCCTATATTCTCTGCTTCCGTCTATCCGCAGGTGTATTAGAAACTGACAAACCCAGCTATCTCCAGTATAGCAGAGCTTCATCCATCTCCCTGTCAGAACTAGTCCATGTTGGAAAAGAGAGGCTGTTGCCGACCAAAGGGGAACAAGCGTGACACTATTATTATGTATGTACGAACCAGGATACAATTACACCCCATATTCAGGCCAAACAGAAAAAAAAAATTCGGAAAATAAAAAGTTAGACACAGAAAATGTTAACAAAATAACAATAGTGACAATTTAATTGCCAATTAATAGTCAATCAAGATTTTTGAGAGGTACGATCTTCTTAAATTTGTCCTCTGCTGTCAAGTGCTCACAGCTCTACCAATCGGGCAGAACAATCGGTGGAAATTCACATTGGCATTTCATAGAGGGCTAGTGGCGGGCAAAAAGATGACGTTCTCAGGATAACTGAACGTCAATGAAAACCAACTGGTTAATTTGTCCCAGAGGATTTTAGGGCCGGTACCCATGGATAATTTTTAGAAATCTCTGGCCTGGTGGTACTACCTGGGAACATCACTAGTTCAAGATAATCTTCACCGGCACAGAATTTCAGTAAGCCGAGTCTGTCCGAGATGCTTGCAGAGCGACAAAACTCTTCTGCATACACTTGTCCAGTGACCAAGGAATGCTGACTTGTGGAGTTATGTCGAACACCTGTTGTCACGTGTGTATGTGTGGGGGGATCTGGTTATCAACTAAGTCTACTGTGAATATTATCCCGTTACCTTCCTTTGGTCGGGAAGGACAGACAGATTTTATCTACCTGATGGCTTCGGCGAAAGAGGTTGCTTGGTGGACCAAATTGAAAGGGCTGAATGCACTATTTCCCCTTTTACCAAGCCCTTATCAGCATTTTCAAGTTTATTTTGAAAAGGAAAGTGAAGGTGAAGGAGGAAATGCTGCCTCCAAGTAAAATTTGTTGAAAGGTGAATGAAAGTGGAGAGCATGGTCCGAATGAATGTCTGGGTGTAAGCATGCACGTGTAGACTGGAGGAGGACAACTGGGAGCGAGTACTTTCCTTGGTAGTCAGGGTGACCTTGATTTTATAAGGTTTGCCGTCAGAAGTCTCGCCCCTTTTTGAAGAACTATCCATTGTTTGATTTTTTTTTGTCTTTGCTTCTGTTATTTTACTATTTAAACGATTTTATATAATCCAACATTGTATTGTCCTATACCGTCCCTCTCCCAATGGTGGTTAATAAGGAAAAGATTATTATTAATATTAGTTCAGATTATACCTCAATCACTTTGTCTTTCCTCTTCTTCGCGATCACTAAGGTAGTACCAGTTAAACACTTGGATCAATGTAATCGGCTAATCACCTTCCCTTAAAATTGCTGGCCTTATACTCTCCACTCCACCCCCAAAATATAATACTATTCTGCTTGTTCCTGCGTTCCGGCCTGTTTAGAAAGGAGACAAAGAAAGAAGCGAAACGGGATTAACTGAATCAGTGAAAAAATAGAAAAGAAAACACTAAAGAGAGAGAGAGGGGGGGGGATATATGTTATTGGAGAGAGTGAGAGAAGGGAAAAGGTCTATATTATTCTACATCAGTGTGTTAAAACCGCAGGCACAATCGAAATGTTAAACATAATGAAACAATGTCTAGCGTGGATAATGTTGACATCATTTTATTAATTGAACTGATTCATTGATCCAATAACTATGACATACCTCTGTGCCGTAAATAACAACAACACACGTTCTGTGCACATAACTTCACTTCAAAGTTTTATTCAGACACGTGACAAACGAACGCGGGCAATGAGTATACAATGTTCAATAAAGATTACTGGGAAGAAAAAAGGTTTTTTGAACAACTTGCCATGTTCCATGATAACTTTGAATAAATAGAAGTAAATCAAGCTACGAGATTTTATTTCCTCGGGCACTCGACGTAGAATACCATGACGAGCTACTGATAGGAAATCAGATGTCGAATTCATGTGCCTGGCTCTCTCGTGGCCGCAGTGGACCTTGTCGCGTCTCGAAGAAGCAGTTTGAGAAGAGAGACTGATCTGAGCGGGAATGCACGCTTAAATAGGCTCCTTAGCGAAGGCATTGTTTTCAGTCGTGTTTGTTTGTTCGTGAACAAGGTATCTCAAGAATCGCTGGTTAGATTTTGGAATCGATCTGGTACCGGACAAGGATTCTGGATCATTTGTTATATCTACTTTACTTTACTTGATTACAATCTTACGCTCACTTTCAAGTCTTACAAGTCTTTCTCAATTATCTCCCTTTAGGCTGTTTCCAAAGTTTTATTTTCGTTTCTCTATTATTAATTTTACTCGCGTCTCTGTCTTAGTAGAAACTGGTAGATAAAGAAATCAAACTACATAAACAAACGGCAACAAAACCGTTCAGAAATTAAATAACACTAACATATTTTTATAATATATATATTATATATTGTACATACATATTAACACTTTACAATATACTTGCATATATACATACATCTATTCATCGATCTAAAACAACAAGAATACTAAAGGAAGGCTGGAGTTTAAGAGAAGAGAAATCCAAAAGGTCTCATGCTATTCATTTAAAAATTCCTGAGTAGAACTTATTGCCTCCGCCTTTGAAATTATTTTGAATTGTGAATTTGTTAACTTTGGCTTGTATTAGATAAGGATAAACTATCTATTACTGTTACTAAATTTTCTATATTCCCCTTCATTATCTATGACCACCTTTGGGATCGATCAGTTACTGAACAATTGATCCGCCCGGAGTAGCGGTGATGTTCGACGAGCTGCCACCAGTGATCGAACTCAGGGATTTGGAACCGTTTATGAGGTATTAAAAAAAAAATTTTTAAAAATCTAAGAAAAAAAAGAACGAAAAAAAGTAAGTGTTTTTTTGTTATAAATATAATTTTAAAAAAAGAGAGAAAAGACAGATAATTAAGAATTACACAGAAAAAGTGAACGATGGTAAATTGTTTATATAAACGATTCAAATGGTACTACATGGTTATGGGGCCCATGCAGCCATTTCATTTCTTCATTATATAACATCTCATTGTCATTCGGTTTATGTTTTGTGTCCCCATTGTGGTGTTGTGTCTGTCCTTGTAGTGTCCCCATCTGTGTTGTGGCCACAGTGCCAAATAAAGAAAAACAGTTACTGAACAAGAATTCTGGATTACTTTTCGTTTTTTTTACTTAACTTTTGAGAGCGGTCGGGTTCATTTTTAGTATTCTCATTTTCATTCGTGTTTTTTTGTTTGTCCGTGAACAAGATATCTCAAGAACAGCTGGATGGATTCGGATGACACTTTCAGGGATGCTTGGCCTCGTGGCTGACACGAACTGATTAGATTTTGGGATCGATTCGGTACCGGATAAAGATTCTGGATTATTTTACCTGTTTTTTTTGTGTGTTTTTTTACTTAATTTTTGAGAGCGGTCGGGTTCATTTTTAGTATTCTCGTTTGTGAGAGCAGTCGAGTTTATTTCAGGTATTCTCATTTTAAAAATCATCTCCGGCTAATCATTGATAGGACGTTAGTTTTTTTTTTTAATTTTATTATTATTATTATTATTATTATTAAGGCGACGAGCTGGCAGAATTGTTAGAACGCCGGGCAAAATGCTTAGCGGCATTTCGTCCGTCCTTATGTTCTGAGTTCAAATTCTGCCAAGGTCGACTTTGCCTTTTATCCTTTCGGGGTCGATAAATTAAGTACTAGTGAAACAGTGGGATCGATGTAATCGACTAGTCCCCTCCCCACAACTTTCAGGCCTTGTACTTTAGGACAAAGGATTATTATTATTATTATTATATTTTTAAAGGGATTGACGTAACTCTTCACAAAAGTAAACAGTCAAGACGAAGAGCGATATTAATAAAATATCTTACAATCGAATCGCGCTCTTCGTCTTGACTATTATTATTATTATTATTATTATTAATAATAATAATGCGGTGAGCTGACAGAATCCTTAGCACGCCGGGCGAAATGCTTAGCGGTATTCCGTCTGCCGTGAGTTTACTGGTCGGACGTGTTATTACTCGCTGCGATTTTTTTAGTATAACGCCACTCTTTTTTGGTGGGCGTTGCTGAGATGAAGAAAATGAAGACGTATGCAGCAGCGACGAGGAGTCGAGCCTCCATCGTCCCAGGTCTGCTGAAGCAATATGAAATACATTGGAATGAAGACATGGCTGAGAAAATTGAAAAATATAAAGAAATGATAAAGAAGGAGGGGCCAAACGTAAAGTTGACCCCCATCAGAGGAGGAAAAGACGAAAATGGAAATTGGAGTCGTGGAATATAAATCCTTTTCAAGGAAAAATAAAAGAATAGAGAGTGCAACGAAGGAGGAGTTGGAGGAGTGTTTGAAGGAATTACAAGAAGATGTGTTGTTTTTTTACAAGAGGCAAGACATACACGTCTGTAGAAATAACATTTGTATCGGAGGAGGCAGCAAAAAAATACGCCAATAAAACACTAGCCAATGGAAATTGGATGCTCTTTCCCAATAAGTTGGGTAGACGTCCAACGTGGATTAGAGTGGGTAGGATCCCACCGAAAATAGAGTTGGAATGGGTAATGGCAGCAGTTTTTCCTGAAAGAGAAGGAGAAGATGTAAGGGTAATTAAATTGC
Organism: Octopus bimaculoides; assembly: GCF_046866305.1. NCBI lineage: Eukaryota > Metazoa > Mollusca > Cephalopoda > Octopoda > Octopodidae > Octopus > Octopus bimaculoides. The sequence goes on along the minus strand of NC_142932.1, from coordinate 55,406,050 downwards.
TGGGGGTATGAATTGAATGTGCTTTTTATAGCAAGTCAGAAAGTTTATAGTGACATACCGGAGACACTGGAGCTGCCTAACGAGGACAAACTGGACATAATGTTGGAGGGGAGACCTCCAAAGTGCTACGAATGTGGCAAAAGAGGTCACATTAGAAGAAGGTGCCCAGAAATAATGGAAAACAAAGAAATGGAAACGCAAGAAGGCGTGATAGAAGAGAGGAAACAGTCACAGGAAGAGGAGCAGAAAGCTGATTTTGAGGAAGCTAAATCAAGGAAGAGAGAAAGGAGGAGCTCATCGCCGAAAGTCGAACAAGGGAAAAAATACAAATCACAGGATCAAATGGGATCACTGAGGAAAGAGGATAATAGCAGAACATTACCACAGAACCATACAGTCTCACAATCACAGACAGACAGACAGATACACAGATGCATAAACGCACAGATATACATACACTCGGAAGCGAAGAAGATAACGCAGAGTTGCAGAAACCTAAAAGCACAGAACCTGAAAACACAGACACGCAAACACAACATGCAGACTTAGAGTCACACAAACATGCAGAACTACAGACAGATGAACACACAGATATACAGTCACAAAGAAATATAGAAGAACAGATGCATGGTAGTACAGAATCACAAAAACAAAAAAGAACAGACATACAGACGCAGGAGGTACATAGGAACGGGATATATTTGATGACATATCGATACACACAAAAAATAGAGAAGAGATCCAAAATAAAAGACATTGTCAAAGTGGACCTCTCGGACCGTTGCGATAAGGAGGCGAGATGGATTTTAATAGAAAAAAGTATAAAAAATTAGAAGAGGCTTTCCCGAGAGATATAAACCCACTGGGGCCCGAGGTGAATTTCGAACCCAGCACTCCAGTGGTGAACTACGAGGAAATAAAAGATTATATAAAATGGTGAGTAGTTTTATTTTGGATAAATTATTGAGATAATTTTGAAAAGAACTCTCGAAGACTGTGAAAGGAACTATTAAGAACTGTTGAAATAATTGAAATAACGCGGCCGCCCCGGGGTGGGGCTGGGGTGGCCGTCCCATCATCATTGTTTAATTTCATTGTTCCATTCTATCATGTGTTAATTGTCCCATCTGTGTTTAGCCCCTTGTGGGTAATAAAGAAATTGGTATTTCGTCCGTCTCTACGTTCTGAGTTCAAATTCCACCAAGGACGGCTTTTCCTTTCATCTTTTCAGGGTCGATAAAATAAGTACCAGTTGAGCACTGGGGTCGATGTAACCGACTTACTTCCTCCACCGAATTTGCTGGCCTTCTGCCAAATTCGAAACCATTACCACTATTATTTAGGTGGCAATTTGGCAGAATCGTTAGCACACCGGACGAAATGCTTAGTAGCATTTCTCTCGTCTTGCTCTTAAACTGTGTCTCTTATTTGTTATCTCTGTTGATTCAACTATGTCAAAGTGGGAGAGAAAGAACATTGCCATTTTATAAGATCTTACCATGATAGAGTATTCTATAGGATAGTAGAGAGGGATAGCCTGGGTTGTCCACAGTTTAGAGTGGTCGGCTGCACAGACAACACATTTGTAATGTGTTCGGTTGACCTAGATAAACTTCATAGGTAGAGACCAGGTTACTGGAAGCTGAACGTATCATCTCGGCGCGCAAAGCTTACGGCGATCAGATCAGCGAATAGGTATACGGGCATTGACATGTCTTTCATCTGCAGATTAGATACCTGATACCAGACCTGTATTACCTCTATGAACAGAAAAAGAGAAAATATTCTCCTATGAGGTCATATTAATTTTCTTTCCTTTTACAGCCCCCTTTCCCCACATCATAGTCATAGACAACATGCAATTAAAACCCACAAATGCAAGGCCTCAGAATCTCTTGAGCTATCTTGGCTGTATCACATCTTTAATATAGCAAAAGAAGTGCGCCACAAAAGACTGGTTTTTTATTATAATATAATGAACACTTTTTATATATTATATATGCTGTTTGGTTGAAGCATACACAAGGTGTCTCAGAATTAACTATCTATTTCAGTGTAATCAGACAATTTTTTTAACATAAAAAGTCATTTTTATTTATGTTTACCATGTTTAATATGTGTTAAAAGTATATAAATTTTTAATGAGAATTTACAAAAATACAAAAGACGAAGACGGCTGTGTAAACAACGTGTGTACGTGCGTGCGCATGTTCCTTATGGATTCGAAAATTGAGTTGCTGAATTTGACGCATGAGGTATCAAAAGATCCAGCCATCTTTCGGCTACCAAATAAAGTATCGTTTTTGCACAACTCTTTTTTTACTACAAAAATAACCTCGAAAACGAAATCGGGTCACACAATTTTGAGGTCTTCAGCTAAGGGAGGCATCTCTGCTTGAACAATCTTAAAATACATGGAGTTTTACCAGGGAATGAAACTTCAAAAATGTACCGTCAACTTTATTAGTATTATTTAGTCGATAATCTTTTAATGTGAAATATCTCTGTATTTTGTATAGCCCAGAGTTGCCTTTGATGTAGGAGACCCATCGCATAGTTCTTTTTTATTTCTTCCTGAAATATTGTAAATCTATATCTTCTTTTTAGTGAAAAGGTGGGTTTTAAGAGAAATTTGGCTGCTATTTGTAGTAGCTCAAGTTACCACAGAGACACCTCAGTGTGTGTGTGTTTTGTTGTGGTGAAAAAATACTTTTTCTCGGAAGATTTTGCACAATGATTTTTAAAGAAATCTGAACATCTTTCTTATTATTAACCATTCAACCTCAAATTACAATTGTTAATTGTTGGAAGCCAAGTACACTGAGATGCACATATAATGTTATCGTATAGAGTGGAAGTCCAATACGAAGTTTTGAACTCATCTTGTGGTTAGTAATCCATTATCTTAAATTTGAATCCATTAAGTCTTTAAATATTATTTTACTGGGTTTAGTCTTTCGACTGTCACCATGATGGGTATCACCTTCAAAATTTTAATTGATCATACTGACCTCAGTACGTATTTTAATCTGGTATCTATTTTATAGAACTCTGCTTGATGAACTGCTAACTTTGAGACATAGTGGGACACAATACTCGATTTGACAACAAATGTAAACACACACACATATTAGGTGCAAGAATGACTGTGTGGTTGAGAAGTTTGCTTCCCAACCACATGGTTCCGCGTTCAATCCCTCTGCATGGTACCTTAAGCAAATCTAACTAGTGGCAAAATAAGAACAGCTATAACTATTATTTTATATATATATATATATATATATATATATATATATATATATATATTACGGAGATGCACTTGCATAGCAAGTGACCTGATCTGAGATCGTGTGCTGGAACGAAAACAATTGCAGCGTGGAAGGAGTTTATAAGCCATTTAAAATAACACACAAAATCCGTTAGATTCACTTCAACATTTAAATTTAATTTGTCAAAATATTTTCGTCGCTTTGAGACCGCAACCTGTTCACTGACAAAATTCTGTGCTGCATCTCATGCAGCACAGAATTTTGTCAGTGAACAGGTCGCGGTCTCAAAGCGACGAAAATATTTTGACAAATTAAATTTAAATGTTGAAGTGAATCTAACGGATTTTGTGTGTTATTTTAAATGGCTTATAAACTCCTTCCACGCTGCAATTATATATATATATATATATATATATGTATATACAGAAAGTAAGCAATATGAGACCACATGTACGTAACTTGTTCGCCTTTGGAATGCGGGCGCACGCACGCGCACACACAAACACACATCTTGTACATTGGAGCTAGAAAAAAAAAAAAAAAAAAGCAGGTATCTTTTCTGTTTGGTTGGAAATTTTAAAGTTTATTGAAAATTTTAAAATTTGGTGTATTAACGTAGTTTTCCAAGCTGAATTTCAGGAGATATCTCACTTTTCCAAGAAAAAATATTTGTTAAAAAAGTTATAGAGGTTTAAAGTTTGATAATTTTCACCCAGTCATAAAACAGGATTTGGAAGCCGTCGTCTTGTGCGTGACGCGTTTTAATATGAAACTGTAAATAAATCAACTGCTTTACGCACGACATATAACCCCCTAATAGATTTATAGTTTTTGGAATATTCAGAAAAATTTTGTGAATTTATTTATTGATTTATGGCGAAAATGAATTTCAAGGCATTTATTAGCATATAAGACTTCATCATTACACTGAATACGAAACCAATTCAAACAGAAATTGAAGTGATTGAAAATTAGCAGCCAAACACAAAAGATTCAAAACAAGATTAAAGTGGAAAATTTTCATGGCACGCTCAAGTTAGAACGTGTGGTCGTTTGTATCGGCAAAAGAAGTTTCCCTTTTTCCCATTCAAACAACAAGGTGGTGAATTCTAACTTTTCGGACAGACTGTCTCATTGAGTTTTTGAGAATTCCATGTTTCCAGTATTACGAAATTCTGTACATTTAAAACAAACTAAGGCAGTATATAGAGTAACACCGCGCGAAAAAGTATTGCTAATCGCCACATGTTAGTAACTAAACACCACAGAGCAAAATATAGTTAAACAACACGTAATAGTGTGAATACTCTATGACAGTGTAGCTAAATACAACTTAGAAATGTATAAAGACATAACATGGAAGTGTGTAGTTAAGTACTTAGCTAAATGTCTGTGTCTCGTTAAACACCAGACTATCTCTAGTTAAACACGATACAGCAATGTGTAGTTATACATCATATGACAGTGTATATTTAAATACATGGCAGTTTCTAGCTAAACATGAAATGGCAACGTATAGTCAAACTTCACATGGTAGAATGTGGTTAAACGTGACATGGAAGTGTATAGCTAAACACCAGATGGAAATGTGTACAAACTACATGTTAGTATCCAGCTGAGCACCATATAATTGTGTAGTTAACATTTGTGAGCGTGCAGTTAAACGCTATATGGCAGAGTATAGCTAACCATCAACTCGATGCATGTAGTTGACACAATCGTATTTAGTTACGGCCCTTTATAATCAAATTTCTGATCCCAACTTAGATCAACGTCGGGATCTATTTTAAAACGGGGGCCACATTTTTCATTAATGTTTTACGTAGTGTTTTTGGTACCGAAAGACTTTCAAACTTCGTATACTTATCTATTTTGTGTTATAGAACAGAAAAATATTTTTGTATTCGAATTTATTTCATGTAAAAAATTGTCTTATTTCGATAATTTCAACCAATCACTGACACATATTCAGTTGTTTATATTTACTCCTTTGGCTGATTAAGCGGTGTAAAGCGTATTTAATCTCCATACCTTCGTTTTATTTGCTTTTTTCATTTCAAATTTGCTTTAGCCCTAACCCTAGGGTTAGGGTTAATTGTTTCAGAATCGTTTGTTTATGTAGTCGGCACTTAATGTATATCGGCTGAATGGACGTCAGTGATTGGTTGAAATTACAGAAATACGACAACTTTAACATGGAATAACTTATGGATTTCTTTTTTTTTTAAAGAAGACTAAGAGAAAAAGATGTTTTATATGACACATTCTACCAGTGTTCCAAGTTTCAAAGTGTTTCGTTAATGAAAAATGTGGCCCCCGTTTTAAAAAAGATCCCAACTTCGTGCTTATCTTACAGGGGTCATTAAAATACTGTACCAACCAAGACACTGAGATAATTTTGTATTCCTTTAATGAATCTTAGATGTGAAAAGAATTATGATAAACGAAGAACTAGATCAGGGCTGACGTGGGACTGTATTTATTGATGATGCTTTTTGCCTTCCATAGTAGGACGGCAATCGATCCAAGCTAAACATGTAAGTGTTTGTTGTTTTGTTTTTCATACAAGTTTCCATTTCTGAATGTGTTTATCTAGGGCTTCAGCATTGTTACGTGTGTGGATTAGTTATAAGGGTTTACTTTTTATTAATTTACCATATTTTTATTACAGCATTTGTCAGGTACGATGTCTTTTGCTATGACATTTTGCGGTATCGTTTGTTCTACGTTTCATTTTTATCGTTGTTTTCGTCATCATCACGATTTTAAGATAAAACTACAGCCCCACTGTATCAGCTTTCGTCGGCTATGGATACAGTTTCTAGTTTTCATTTGTTTATTCGGACAAATATACAAGTGCCTACGTGCTAGTTATAGATCAGAAGTAGACCGAACTGTAGAGAGAGAGAGACTGCCGCGTCGCACCTAACTTTAACCATTGCTGGTCGTAATATGTTGTACGGACCTCAACAAAGTGATGGTATGGTATAACGAGAACTATAGACCTGTGGATTGCATCTAGTCATTCGATTGTCTTATCGGTCTGCTCAGTAAAACCTCACGTGAAATTAAACATATTCGATATAAATATGTAAATGGTTTCTCAGCTTACTTTGTACATTAGAGAGGATATCGTCTATGAAATTTATTCAAGTTATACGGTTACTAATTCTCTCAATCCTTGAGGCAGGAATAACAAAGTTGGTTAGAGCAGGATTAGAATCCATGATGCAATTAATTATTGTATTTTAGCTAACCAACGATAGACCTACTTGCAGTTTGAGCGACTGGAAATGGCAGCTAAATCTCCCTCAGACCCAGCCGTTTCCGTTTTAGAAAGGGAAGCTCATATTTGATAATGTATTTTTCGATATCCCACTAAAAAGCCCTGTCTTGGGATTAAGCAAGTATATTTTTATTCAAAACAAATCTAGTTCTTGAATCATAGTTTCATTTAAATTAAATATGATCTTAAGTCAATTACTCTAAATTTTAAATCCTTATTTTCTTTCATGAATATATTTGGCTTGGTTACTATTCAAGAAGAGTGGTCCCGGTGCGCGCATCCGAGCTAGCTAGTCGTGACTAGTCGATTCTACGACTACCTAGCGCGAGTGCGCGTATGCAAATTAATAGATGCTCGCATGTATGAGGGTTTTTTCTAAATAAAGTAAATAATTTTTTAAAAACAAAGTAAATAAAACACAAAGTAAATATTTAGTCACGACTAGCTAGCACAGATGCGTGAGTGCGCGCACCGGCACCACTCTTCTTGAATAGTACCTTTGGTTTTTGTAACTTTTCACCAGCTGTTATAGGAAGTAGTAAACATAATTATGGTCCATTAGCTCTTGGACAATTTCCACTCTTAGACAATGGAATATTTATGAATACAAAACCATATATTTAAACGCAATTTCTTCCTTAAATTAGAAGATTGGTATTATTCTAAAATATTAACTCATCTCCCGCAAAACACGCCCTTTATTCATTGTAATTTTTTTGGACAGTTACAATTTACTATTTTGGATTGAAAACGAAAAGAAAATAATTTTGTATCATATTAATAAAATCAGAAAATCACGAACAAGCGCTGATTATTCTAAATGTTAACGTTATTACGAACTTAAGTCGTTACTGTAAATCCTAACCGTTAATTATATTCCTAAACATCAACCCTCTTATCAAACTGAACCCTAATCCATACTCTTAGACTCGGCCTTAATAATTTAACTCTGTTCATAATCCAGGAATAATCCCCCTTCATCTGACTAAAACAATAAAATACAGAATTTTATCTTTTTTTTTCTTTTTCTTTCAAATATGTCACACGATGTATTTATGTCCTGCAACAACCTCCCCGGTTGTTGTTTAGCCCTAGGTCAGTACTTAGGGCAGCGGACTCGCGGTTTCGATTCCCAGACCGGGCGTTGTGAGTGTTTATTGAGCGAAAACACCTAAAGCTCCACGAGGCTCTAGCAGGGGATGGTACTCTTTCACCACAACTTTCTCTCACTCTTACTTCCTGTTTCTGTTGTGCCTGTAATTCAAAGGTAGCCTTGTCACACTGTCACGCTGAATATCCCCGAGAACTACGTTAAGGGTACACGTGTCAATGATCAAAATATATTCCAGCTGTGAGTCGTTTTCAAGGATTACATTACTCAGTTTTTTTTTCTTTTAGGTATAGTCGTTTTTTGAGTTGAGGGATATTCGGTTGCTATTGTAGCAAGCTGAACAACTGCAGAGATGCTCATTTGCTGTTTTCTCTTATGTCTGCCCTGACTCAGTAGATTTCTAATGAAAACCATTACATCCATAACTATCTCGTCATTATTTTTCTTAAACACAGAACTACATTTAATTTCCTTCTCTTTTAAAGACAGTAGGGTGTAACTTGAAGGAGATTTGGTAGCTACTTCTAGCAGCTCGATAACTACATAACGGCTCCCATATTGTTTCAATTGTGTCCTTCATCTAATTTGAAGAGGAATTTGTTGCTACATCTAGCAGGTCGAATGTCTGCATAAATGCTTCCTCATTGGTTTATAAATTATTTCTATTGCGTTTATGTTAATCTTTTGGAACTTCTTGCTCAGGCAAAAACTATAATCATTTCTTTATTTAATAATGATTTCAAATTTTTGCACAAGGCCAGCCAGTTCGGGGGAGGGTGTAAGTCGATTACATCGACCACATTGCTCAACCAGTACTTATTTTATCGAACCTTGAAGGATGAAAGGCACAGTCGACCTCAGCGGAATTTGAACTCAGAACATGAAGTGGACGAAATGCTCTACAGAGCATTCTGTAACGGTATGCTAACGATTCTGCCAGCTCGCCGCCTTTTCTTTATTTAATAATAATCATTCAGTATCATAAATACAACGTTCCTCGGAAACAGTTTCCTTCACCTCTTAATCACACAAGTTATTAAGAGTTATTTCCCTTGGTTTATTATATTTCGTAATCGATAAATACTGAACTAGATTATCCCTCACCCATATATCTCGAATTACACATCTTGAGGAGCTTCACCTATATATCTCGAATTACTCTGCCTTAGGAAGTTATTTGTACTACCTTTCCTGTTCAGGTTAACACATATTCTATTACAATAATCTCTCTATATCTATGCTCACTTATCTTAACCTGCCTGCCAGACCAATTGGCATCAAGTCCGTATACAAATACTCTAACCACTGGGCCATGTCCATGTGTTCTCTTTCTGCCTTTTCTATCGCAATTACAGTGGTCTCTTCTCAGTGCTAGCTGCTTTTCTGTCACGTACTCCACACTCGTCTCACCTAGTCACTCTCCTCGCTCACTTGTCACTACGTCCAGTCAGTGCTCTCCGCTTGAATTTCCTCCATACACGTGCTTTTTCCATTCGACTCTTTTTAACTGTGTTGTTCTCCAGTTTGGGTGTCTGCAAATGGAATAACAATATGTTTATAATGTCTAACTTTGCAACTATTCCTTTCTTTCGATCAAACCAATTTAAAAAAAATAAAATTCGTTCGTTTATTCAACGTCCGTTTTTCCAAGCTAGCATGGTGTAGACTGGAACGTATTTGAGGCAGGATTTTACAGCCTTGATACTCGTGCTGTCACTAACCCTGACCTGTATTTTGAAAATAAAACGGAGTTTTTTTTTCTACCGATCATTGAAAGCACAGCAAGTCATAATGTCTACAAGGGATGTAAACATCATATCATTTTGCCGAAGTGAAGCCGCCAAATGTCAGCATGGCTCAGGGCGCGCACACACACTCACACATGATTGGCCTTTACAGTTTTAGTCTACCAAACTCACCGGATCCATAACAGAAGAGACTTGCCAAAGGTACCATTCATTAGGTCTGAACCCGAAGTATTCCGTTCTATAAGCTACTCAGTTCTCATATTTAATGCTTATGTGTACTAATTGATTTTAGCCTGTGTTATTCTGTAACTTGAGCAGATCTAATACCACTTCCTGCTTTTTCCATATAATCAAACTTTAATTTTTTATCAGTCAACTAACAATAATATCAATGTAATCAGATTTTTTATTAGTTGACTAATAAAAATTAAAATTTGCTGTGTGGAAAAATATTAAGCATCACAATTTAAGTCGAAAGTTGTAAATGGCTGTGAAGTTGAGATATTGAGGTTCTGGCCATATGAGACAGTACACTGTCTCATGCTCCTTGAAAGTTAAGTAGTTTGCGGTAGGAAGGACATTCAGCCGGGAGAAAAAAAACCTCCAATTATTTCAGTAAAAACCATTTCTTCCATATTAACTTGACAGAATGTAAAACAGTAGAAAAAGAGATGCAATGGGCAGTATTTGGATAAGCTCTTTAATCCTTTAGCACTTAAACTGGTCATACCTGGCTCAAATATTATCAAGATCTGATCTCTACTAACATCTCACCCTATAATGTCATTCTAAAAATAGACAATCACATCATCAAAATCTTGAAGCTACATGATAATGTAAGATTAATTCAAAAGAATGTGAATAAATAAGTATCAAATTTAACAAAGTCATCTAAATGCTACAGGGTTAATTGGTTTGATCTATGTCACAATTTCTTTTTATTCTAAATTGGCAGAGTCATTAGAGTGTTGGCTCAGTTTGCAGTAGTCATTCCAGCTTTTTGCATTCTGTATTCAAATTTCATTTGGTCACAGATGATCATGGTTAATCACCTGATTACAAGAACACCCTGTCTGTTCTGCAACTGGCCAGTGTAGACAAGTAGGTCTACAACTAGTGCAGATAAATTTTCAATAACTTGCTTTGGTGTTATCCGTCAGTTGATGGAAAATAGCTGAATGTAATAGAAACCACACTTGTACCTATGAGAAACATGAGCATTGCACAATTTCATTTCATTTTTATAAATCTGATGCGTTGTTTCTATGTAAGAATTCAACATTTATAAGTCATTAAAGGAAAATACACTAAGGAGAGTAGTGCATGCTGTTCAGTCCAGTCAGCTAGTGTTTAGTATGTAGAAACTATACTGTTTTTTTTTTTAAAATTTCAGGTAACTAAATAAAATGGCTAAATACTAACCATCTTACCAGTGACATGCAGTTTTTAAAAAATTGTGCACCAATGTCCTACCCATGTTTTTCACACTAACTACTTATAACATGCACTCAAGCAGTATACACAATTCATATTAAATTAACTAACTCACTTCAAGAAGTAATTAATATGTAAGTTACTTTATTTTACTTAAATTTCTTTGTGAATTGGTATATAATAATTATCTTGCATGTTTGTTCTGTCACCCAAATGAGATAATGTTGAAGTAACAGACTATCAAATAACAAATAGAGAGTGAATGTGTGAGTAATGTTTACTTCCATGATGATGATGATCAGTTAATGTCTGCGTTCCATGCTGGCTTAGGTTGGACAGTTTGATAGGATCCGAAGAATCTGAAGACTGCATCTGATCCAGTGTCTTCTTTGACATGGTTTCTACGACTGGATGCTATTCCTGATGTCACCACTTTACTGTGTGTATTAGGTGCATTTTTCATGACATCTGCACTTGTGAGGTTAGCCTGAAAGACTAAGATTCCCTTTGAGTGGAACTGTAGTAGAGAGTGAGACAGCTTTTTGCTATGTGGGAGAAGGGGCCAGAAAAGAAGAGGTTCCTTGCTATATAAGAGGAGCTATATGGTTAGGTTACATTATAGAAGAGAGGGTGGGAGTGGCTTGACTGAAACTGGAAAGAGATAGAAATACTGGTGATGTGGTGTTAGAGTAATGCCGGAAGATAGACGGTCTCTCTCACACATGCACATACATATGAATCAGTTGCTAGGTATATGCTGTGAATATACTGCTTTTAGAATAGGTACACTATGTCCTCATGTGTTGTAGAGGTAACTGAAAGTAAGGACATAGAAATGATGCAATTTATTTTCTCTGAAATCTGTTGTTGTTATAATATGTGTATATATATATATATATATATATAATATATGTGTATATATATATATATATATAATATATGTATATATATATATATGCATATGTCTATATAACCTATATATATATATATAAGTATATATATATAAAGTGTAGTATATTACCACTTAAGTGTGGCTGACCCCTAGGGGTGGATGTTACTGTTGCTTTTAGCCCCAGGAAATCCGGATCCGTTCGTGCTGCAGATGTTGGTGAGAGGGATAACTACCCTTGGCAAACAGGACACAGTCGTGTGTCGATAAGCCAGCTGGAGGAGATGTCCTCTTGGGGCTAAAAGCAACAGTAACATCCACCCCTAGGGGTCAGCCACACTTAAGTGGCAATATACTACACTTTATCGTGCAGTTACTGTTAATACTTCATTTAGAGAATTAACATTGCTTGTTTTCACCTTTTCGATATCAGTGAAGAATTTCACTTGAAAAGAAGATATAAGATTGCCAGGTTTTTGTCTCTCTCACCAAGGTCAGCGGCTATCGGACGCCGACGAAGGGAAATAACCCTGAAATCCGGATCCGTTCGTGCTGCAGATGTTGGTGAGAGGGATAACTACCCTTGGCAAACAGGACACAGTCGTGTGTCGATAAGCCAGCTGGAGGAGATGTCCTCCTGGGGCTAAAAGCAACAGTAACATCCACCCCTAGGGGTCAGCCACACTTAAGTGGCAATATACTACACTTTATCGTGCAATTACTGTTAATACTTCATTTAGAGAATTAACATTGCTTATATATATATATATATATATATATATATATAACATATATGTATATATGTATATATATATATATATATATATACGCATTGAGGGAAACGGATCTGTTCTTTATGTAGCATGACTCTGTGTCTCAAAGTAAGGCTCGTTTGACCCACATAATTGTGACCGCAACCTGAGCAGATTAGGACATAGATAAGGTTCTGGGAAGCACATTTGAAGTTGGTTTTAATTGAGAATTTTTATCCTGGCTGGGCATATACTACAGTTAGGTGGTCTACATTTTTTAACTCTAGGTATCGTTTGTATTGAGTATAGTTTTGCATTTGTTAGAAGTCTTTTGAGTGATCTGTCTTTTGCATTTTAGTAGTTTGTATGTATTTAGGATGCTGTTCATTTTCGGGTCTTATTTGTAACAGTGTAGGTGTTCCAACACCCTCAGATATATTTAATGACAATTATAGTTTGCCTTTTTCGTAACACATTGTTAAACTGCTGCCTATATTAATAATTTACATACATATATATATATATATATATATATATATGTGTGTGTGTGTGTGTGGAGGCGCAATGGCCCATTGTTTAGGGCAGCGGAATCGCAGTCGGAGGATCGCGGTTTCAATTCCCAGACTGGGCGTTGTGAGTGTTTATTGAGTGAAAACACCTAAGCTCCACGAGGCTCCGGCAGGGGGTCATAGCGACCCCTGTTGTGCTTTTTTGCCCCAACTTTCTCTCACTCTTTCTTCCTGTTTCTCGATTAACGCTGCGATGGACTGGCGTCCCGTCCAGCTTGGGGGAACACATACGCCATAGAAACCAAGAAACTGGGCCCATGAGCCTGGCTAGGCTTTGAAAGGGTGACGTTTTTTTTTTTTATATATATATATATATATATACGTATATACGACTACACTCTTGGAGTGGTTGGCGTTAGGAAGGGCATCCAGCTGTAGAAACTCTGCCAGATCAGATTGGAGCCTGATGCAGCCTTCTGGCTTGCCAGTCCTCAGTCAAATCGTCCAACTCATGACTCAAAATGAACCTCTCTCTCTAGATGCTTATGTGTTAGGTTTGTTCTCTGAGCCTATGAAACTTGAAGTTGCATGGAGCTGAGTCAAACTGTTAGTTATTAAATAATATATGTAACTACTACCAAATGTATTGAGTGCCACTTTCTTTCATCTCTCCATTTACTCATATTTAAATTAATTTCTATTTCTGATAAATATTAATTTTCTTTCTATTTTTCAGTCCATTAACAACAAAAAACAATGTTTCTCATCACACTCCTTGCAACACTTATCTACCCAAAATTGTTATTACTAGTTCCTGTTGTATTGGCAGTTGGTCTACTCTTGGTTAGATTTTGGGTTAAGAGAAAATCAGCGAAAAAATTCCCAAACACATTCACTATTGGATTCTTCCATCCCTACTGTAATGCTGGAGGAGGTGGTGAAAGAGTGCTGTGGACAGCTGTTCGTGCTTTACAGATAAAGTAAGTTGAATTTTTGTATATATATATATATATATAAATATATGTGTAGAGAGCAAAATATGAAAACAGGTGAAGGAACAACAAGCAAGTGTTTTAGTTTAATGCTTGGGAAGAATGGATGCTTCGAGCTTATGCTCTTCATCAGAAAGGATTGAGAGGAAATAAAAAAAAACCGAGAGAGAAAAAAATGTGTTGGGATTAATGGTTCAACATGATGAAATGGCTGGAAGAAAGAGGCTGAGTTAAAGGGAGATAATAATGGTGACTCAGCTGAACTAGGGTGTGCAAGTGCATGTGTATATGTGAGAATAATGTGTGAGTGTGTGAATATGGGTGAGTGCATGAGTATGTATATGTGGGCATATATATATATACATACACACACATAAACTCATACAGATACACACATATATGTTATTGTGGCTGGTGACTTTAACAGACATGTTGGATAGCATCCCCATGGATTCCAGGGAGTGCATGGCTATGGCTTTGGACTTAGAAATGAGAAGGGGACAAGACTGCTGGAGTTCTATGATGCAAACGATCTCACGATCTGCATTGCTAACTTCAGAAAATCAGCCAGCCACTAATCATTTATCAGTCTGTGGGCATATAAACCAGACTGACTCCCTCTCATCAGGCAACAAGATAGACGGATGTTTAAAAATACAAAGTCTTTCCCAGGTGAAGAGTGAACAACCCAATATAGGTTACTAGTTAGTGACTTCAGAATTGGAGCTAGAAAGACTCAGAGAAATAAACCAATCTGGAAAAGAAGACTATGGAAGCTTCTGATGAAAGAAAAGAAGAGTTGGGGATATATAGCTTAAAGGACAATTGGAAGTTCCAGCAGGACAATCTACTGAGGGGTACAGATGAAATCTGCAGTTGGTGCAGAGTCCCAGCTAGACCAGGGGTACATAGGGAAAATATTTAACTGCTTCTCTCAGCCGACCTAAATGATGCAGAATCAGACTTTTAACAGCTCGAAGATAATTATTTTGTGCTTGGTGAAGAGAAAGGAAGTTTGGCACATCGTTTTTATGAACAGCTGACTTCCATGAAATCAGTTTTCTCTTAAAACTTTTCATCTTGTTAGTCGATGCCACTATTGTTTCTAGTCTCCCTTGCATCGAGAATCCGCATAAAAGTATCCTATTGATATTTATATCAAAATATCGCCTGAAATTTTAGTTTTACCACAAATATAATTTTATATTTTTTCTGAACTAATAAGAACATGACATCTTTTTATAGTTTTAACTTTAATTGCATATTAATTCAATATTTATTGTACTTAATCTCTATTAAAGTATTAATGTTTTTGACAAAAATACAAAAATGATTTAATTTAAAAGCAAAAAAGAATTCAATTAAACGCTAAACATTCCAGAATGTAGAGCACTTTAAAAAACATGTATTTTTGACTCTAAATGATCAATCATGATACTACATACACATGTATATTTTGTGGCACCCATCGGTTGACCTGGTGGCACCCTGGGGTGTTTCAGCACACTGGTTAGGAACCTGTGCTCTAGAGGATGCATCGTACTTATGAAATAGCATACTAGTAGGGGAAATAAATACAAGAATTGAGAATTCTCCAAAGTTGTCATGACAGTTGTGAGTCAAATCATCCAATTAAGTTAGCTCTTTATGGGAGCTGTATTTGAGGAAAGCTTACTACTTACTAGAGTTAGTGAAAGCAGTCTGTAATCGATAACTGTTTTGGTATCTTTTAGCGCTCTGTTAAAATGTTCTCCAAGTTATACTTTGGAAAGGGAGAAGCTAGTTTCAGTTGTGAACCAACAACTTGCTACATTTCAGGTCACCATACTATGCAAAAAATGTTGCATGAATTTTATGTTTATTTCTTGATTGTTTCATAATGTATTATCCTGTTTTTGTTTCATGCAAAATGAAAGAAAATATTCAGAAAATGTTTAAATTTTGATCAGTTGATATTTTTTTTTCTCAATTCAGGTATGGCACAAAAATAACCTGTGTTGTATATACTGGAGATTTCAACGTTAACGGCCAAGACATTCTTCATCGTGCTGAGCAGAGATTCAACATAGTTCTTCCACATCCAGTTGATTTTATCTTCCTGAAAAAACGAAAGTTTGTGGAAGCCAAAATGTACCCTCATTTTACTCTTCTCTGCCAAAGCCTTGGTTCTTTAATCATTGGTTTTGAAGCTCTATTTTCATTTGTACCTGACTTGTTCTGTGATAGTATGGGTTATGCTTTTACTCTTCCACTCTTTAGATATTTAGGTGGCTGTCAGGTTTCTTGTTATGTACATTATCCCACCATCAGCACAGATATGATTAGTCTCATTAATAACCAGACGGCTACTTACAACAATTCAGCTTCAATTTCTTCAAATCCGGTCCTGAGTCGTTTAAAACTTATATATTATAACATATTTGCATGGCTATATTCTCTGGTTGGCAGGTGTAGTTCAGTTGTTATGGTCAATTCTTCATGGACATATGGACATATTTCATCTCTTTGGAAAGTCTCCAGCACTAAAATTGTATATCCTCCTTGTGATGTTACCGAGTTTCTCAAGATACCTTTACAGAGAGATTGCAAAATACATTCTATTATTTCCATTGGTCAGTTCCGCCCAGAGAAGGACCATCCATTACAGATTAAATCATTTGCCAAATTTTTGTCTCAAGTTCCTGAAAAATCACATTCTTTATACAAATTACACTTAGTTGGAAGTTGCCGAGACAGTGAAGACACTAAAAGAGTTTCAGAACTGAAAGAGCTGGCTTTAATTCTTGGTGTTTTGAACTATGTTGATTTCCACTTAAATGTTTCTTTTAGTGACTTGAAACAACTATTATCTGAAGCTGAAATTGGTTTACATACAATGTGGAATGAACATTTTGGAATTGGTAAGAATTTTTTGTCTTCATCCAAGCTTCCTTGTAATGAAATTTTAATATTTGTTAGATTTAATTTAAATTTCTTTTAAAACACTCTAGCTAGAGATCTATGTTGAGTGCAATCAATGTATAGTTTTTTTGAAGGTGATGTGTGGATAAAAATGCTTAGTATACATTTCAATGCTTCATTTTGTTGAATAAATAAGTCTGCGAATCTTTATTCTGATTTAGTGTCCTGTGCTAGGATATTCAGCACTCTAGACCAGTACTATGGTGTGCACCTCCTCCCAGCCCTAATATATGCTTCGTTTTCTCTGTTTTACATTATGGGCTTTCTTTAACAATCTTCCTCTAAATTTCTTCAGCTGACACCTTTACCCCAGCTGAAAAATGCTGTTGAAAAATTATAATTAACTTATGCATATGCAATCTTTTAACTGACAAAATCTTAACTATTTCATACCAAATCTTGTGACATGTCATAACACCAAATAAACCTCTTGTCTTCCCTATACTCCTCTTTCAACCCTATACTCCTCTTTCCTCTATTTCAGGAATAACCTCCTGTACTCTCTTTATTACTGAGATTGCATGTTTTTTGTTATATTAAGAAATAGGTTGGTTAGATTATGTGCGACACTCCAGGTTTTAGCTCCTACTCATTTGATGTGTTTAGTGTAGGAGGTGATACTGCAGAGAATATAAAGTATTTAGTGTGGGAGGAGTGGAAGTTATTTAAGGAGCTGAGAAGAATTGCCCATAAGTTTTCGGGTTATTACGAAGACTTCTAAGAATCCATCATAGACGAGATGATACTGGATCAAGCAATATGTTTATTAGCCAAACTGAACACCTGTCAGTCGTATGCCAATGAGTGAAAAATTGATGTCAGTACTGTTTAAAACTATCTTAATGCTTTAGTCAGAAAAATGGGGACAGTGCCAAGATGTTTTTTGCAGAGTGGAAGAAACCACAGTTCATTAGTTGTACTCCTGCTGTACTCATTTTAGCTTGCAAAAATTACTCCATTTTAGCAATCCAAAAGCAGCTCATATTACATACTATTTCATGCAGCTGTGAATACTCAATGAGAAATTGTTTTAGTTTACTAACGTATTTCTCTAATTTATTCCCAGCAACATTTGTAATGTAATATAATGTGAAACAGATTAGCCGTTTAACTCATCAGATTAAATTTTTGTTGTACAATTAATCACAAATAACAGGAAAAATAAATAGTGTAACTGAAAGAATAATAAAAAGATGATGACTATATTGTAGCTGAGACTGATGAAAAGTTAATAATATTTGACCAGTATTTAAAACTGAAATAAACTCTTCGTATTGTATAATTTTCTGACTATCCTGTTTTTGGGACCCTTCTATAATGGGTTAATTAGTATTTAGATTATAATTATTCTCAATCAGATTGGATGATGTACTTCTCACTCACATATTCTGAACTATATCATCCGCAGAGATATCTATGACTAATTCTTAGGAGTGTAATATCCTGAAAAACCTATTGGCAGTTCTCAGTGCAAATCAAATGTCAATAGGAGTCGTATGTAGTCGCAAATTTAAGTTAAGCAAATTAATGTGAAGTTATAAATTAAAACAGAGGATATGAGTTATCTCCCTTGTGAGAGTAACCGTGCTGAACATCGTAAAAGAGACAGATTACAGATTTCTTACGAACGCGCCATCAGCTTGAAAATAATACCTAAGCTAATGTTCAAGTAATGAGCATTAAAAAAATTAATTAGAAAGGAAAGGACAATTAATGTAATCGTTTACTGTATAGTTTCTGCCAGTTTTTTTTTTTTTTGTAATTTATCATGTCACATTTATTCTACATGTGACTGTTGAAGACTTACTTTACATTTATATTTGTTTGTGAAGTTACTTATGTGATTGTTCTCCTGTGAATATATTTAATTGAGAAAAATAAACAAAACATTCTTGATACAGTTTTAGATGTCAGACCAGAGGAAAGAAAAAATTTGAAATTGTTAGAAAAAATATTTTAATGTAGAAATAAAATGGATGTTTGGTTAAGTTATTGGACTGTTCAGCTAAATTGTCCAGAACAGTAAACAATGTTTTCTTGGAAAGTTGTTACAGTGTGTCAACCTTTCCAAGTGAAGATCTGATACTCATCTAATTAACACAGCATAAATTGTAATTAGATGCACTTCAGAGTTCCTGAAATGATTATCATTATAGTAGTTTCACAATCAAAAACTGAATTATGTTATAGATAGATTAGATAGTGGTAGTATGATAATAAACAAGAAATTTCAGTTTGATTGAAAAGAAAATGTCCCTGATTATTTGAGTCTCTGGGGACCAAAAATATAAGCCACTGAATATTTACTTTTGTTAAACTACTAAGTTTTGACTGAAAAATAATGTTCAGTAAATTTTATGACATTCTAAATTCATGGATAAATAGAACTGTAGAATAATAGTAGAATGAAATGATAGAATATAATTGAATTTTCTCTATTCAATATTAAGAATAAGAACTATAAAGTAAGGAAAGTTTCAAGATACCAACCAGTATGTTTAAGCTAAAGCATTTTCATTGTTTTGATTATTTCATTATTAATCTTTATCACAAAACCAGTTGCAAATACTGGATATTCTGATTGATTACTTTATGGTATTTGGGTACAATATACCATTCGAATATTGTTTACTATTTGAATACTAAAAACTAAAATACGCTATGGCTGAAGTACTTTTGATCATAGTTCTGCTGATTAAAGATGACCTGGAGCTAGACAGCAGCATCATTTGCAAGCTGACATAAATAATTGCCATTGATGCACTTAACAAAACTTCTGACCATATCGTCATACAGGGCATAAGCAATTGGAGGTATGGAGTGTCTTGCAGCAACCAAAAGCTGTGGCAGTAGAATGAATACGGTTATAAAACATCTGAGATATGTTGTTATTAATATTATATTTTTTTCAAACTATTAATAAGTCTAATTTTATTATAATTAGTTGGAGTTGTATTTGCTTAGCAGTGACTTGATCATAGTGTTTCACTGCATAGTCTATGATGAACTGTTAAGAATTTAAACTGGCTGTATCCTGCCCAAATATCCTACATGTTTTATGTTCAAACTGACAATATCTGGCCTCTCATACCTACTCTACAATGTCATTCTAAATATATACAGCCACATCATTGAAATCTTGAGACTGCATGATAATGATTGATTAATTCAAAACAATGTGAATAAATAAGCATTACATTTGGCAGAGAAATCTGAATGATAAAGTGTTAAATAGACTGGAATGATAAAGTGTTAACTATGTATTTCATTATTATGTTTGTGCATGTGTGTATGAAGAAGTACATAACCAAATATCACAAGGATTACTTTCTTGAATGCCCTTTTTTTTTATGCCTGTTATCATTTTTATTATTATTCTTTTCTTAGTTAGGAAAAAGTGCAGTGTCTGTGACTCTTCTTAGGGCCTCCAAGACTAGTACTTACATGTTAGTGGACTTATGACACCCAATTAAAACAAGTGCAGTTACTGTTGCATTCATATCTATTTATTTCTTGATTACATAACATATAGAGTTACTTCAAGGTGTCAAAGTTCTTCTGCATCCCTATACAATGGAATGGTATCAATGATCAGGTCATAGATGTAGCACAATACCTTTTGGCACTTCTTATATACAATGCTATCAACAAATAAAATCTTGTTTCATCTTTTTACAGGTGTTGTAGAGTGCATGGCTGCTGGGACGATAATTTTGGCTCATGACTCTGGCGGCCCCAAGATGGACATTGTTGTGCAACATGATGAAAATAGAACAGGTTTTCTAGCTTCAGATGTGGATAGTTATTCAGATGCCATGAGAACAATATTTAATTTGTCCGAAAAGGAGAAAATGAATATCCGCAGAAATGCACGATCACACATAGAAAAATTTTCTGATAAACAATTCTCTGACCAATTTATGAATGTCCTGGAACCATTGATTAAAATAAACATTTCATGAAATTTGATTCTTCTATATTATTTGTGTTTGTATGTATGTGCTTGTATATGTGTATTTTATATATTTGCATATATGACTGCTTCTGTATTTGTGTATTTCTTCTGTATGTCTTTATATTTGTGTGCTTATGATTTTGTGAGTCAGTGTGGTTTTGTGTTGGCCTTTGTTTCTATTTGCCTCTGTGTGTAATTGTGTGTTCATATTTTTGTTCATGGATTTCTTTCTTTTGTTTGCTTGTGGACTTGCATGTGCATTTGTGTTTATACATTTTGGTAAGTATATTTTTGTGTGAGTGCATGTACATTTGTGCATATATGTATTGCCAGTGCCCCTGGACTGGCTCATGTGCGGGCGACACATGAAATCTTTCGAGCGAGATTGTTGCCAGTGCCCCTGGACTGGCTCTTGTGCGGGTGACACATGAAATGTTTCAAGCAGAATCGTTGCCGGTGCCCCTGGACTGGCTCATGTGCGGGCGACACATGAAATCTTTCGACGGGATCGTTGCCAGTGCCCCTGGATTGGCTTGTGTGGGCGACACATGAAATCTTCCAAGCGGGATCGTTGCCGGTGCCCCTGGGCTGGCTCTTGTGCGGGTGACACATGAAATTACTTCGAGCGAGATCGTTGCCGGTGCCCCTGAACTGGCTCTTGTGTGGGGTTGTTGTAGGATTTTCGAGCGAGATCGTTGCCAGTGCCCCTGGACTGGCTCTTGTGCGGGTGACACATGAGGTTTCTCGAGCGAGATGAGCGTGGCCTTTGCCAGTACCGCCTGACTGGCCTTCGTGCAGGTGACACGTAAAAGCACCCACTACACTCTGAGTGGTTGGCATTAGGAAGGGCATCCAGCTGTAGAAACACTGCCAAATCATATTGGAGCCTGGTGTAGCCATCTGGTTTCACCAGTCCTCAGTCAAATCGTCCAACCCATGCTAGCATGGAAAGCGGACGTTAAACGACGACGACTACGATGACGATGTTTGTGTCTGTGCATGTATGTATGAAGGAGCACGTAACCAAATATCACAAGGACCGATTACTTTCGTGAATGCGCTTATTTTTTTTATGCTTGTTATCATTTTTATTATTATTTTTCTCTTAGTTAGGAAGAAGTGCAGTATCTGTGACTCTTCTTGGGTCCTCCAAGACTAGTCATATGGCAGGAGAAAGGTATTTGTAAAATGTCAGCCTAGTCAGAATGTAAACTGAAAAGTGGACTTTTCTTATGATATCTTAGGACCAAGTCATAACATAACTGTCACAGTCATTACTGAAGTTGGGAAGCACATAGATATGTTTTAAACTTTAAATATACTTTCTCATACTAAACACTAAAATTGTATATATCTCAGATTTTGTAGTACTGGTCAGACTGATTCACTGAAAATACTTTATTCCTTAACACTTACCATTTCTCTTCGGAGCTCAATTGAAACCAACAATGGAATATGACTCACTCATCTGAGATGGAGTAGCTGCCACACATAAAAGATATCCCACACTGCATATAAAGGAAAGCCACTTAACTTGTTCACCAACGCACTCCATTTTTTTAACCCACAGACATACTGCTGTTTCTCTCTATCTGTTACTCCTCAGAGTTGACTGGCTGCATGTTACCTTCTGTCAAGTACTCCAACATCATTCGTCTCTGCTCCACTTGCCACCCATGTTGCACTAAAATCTATATTCCCAGTTTTTCCTTCCCAGAACATCATTCCACTGGAATTCCCTCTCTGCACATACTTTTTTTTTCTGCTTCGGTCAACTTTCAACTGTCTTGGATGGCCTCTGATGATCATAGCATAGCTACTTCTCTGGTACTAACTAACTGAAAAAGAATAAAATTCATTTCATTACAATTATCTTTGCAATGAAGAGAAAGAAAATGCCTCATGGTTAATGTTAAACAAGTATTGTCGGATCAAAGAAGGGGTGACAACTCCAATATTTCAGTTAGAATTAAATATGCACTGACTAATATTAATTTAATCTTATCTTTAATTTGCACGGTGAGCAACTCTGTTTCTATCTTATTACATTACATCCGTGTAGAATAGTTTTTTTCCTAGAGCTTGTCAGGTTTAGTGACGCAGGTTAGCTGTACTGATGCATAAGAAAAGTACACATGTCTTTACCACTTAATGAGCAAAAGAAATCACCTAGGGACAGCATCTGCATAATTTGATCAACATTAGCTTATATTTTCTTCTCATTGCAAAGGGAATTTTAATTAAATGATTATTTTTTTTTTTGCTCACTGCAGTGAGTATGTTATCCCTCAGTTAAATGTATTATTAATGATTATTAAGGATTACTTATTTATAAAAGCTTAGCTGTCACTTGCAAGTGAATATGACTGGATTGCTTTCTTATGCTTTTGCTAGTTGTTAAGGTGTCTATGTAGTCGTGAGCAGATATAGAAACCCTTTTGGTACACTTATCTTTAATCCAGTAGGACATTGAGAATGTGACAGCAAGAGGGAGGGAGGGAGAGCTGCACTTATACTGGGCTGGTACTCACTTTTAGCTGTATGATAGTACCAAAACCCACAGGCTAGTCAATGGTGTGAGTTAGGGTTAGAGTTTTGGATGAAATATGCTGCAATAGTTATTGTGATTCTTTATCTTCTGATTAAAAATGCTGCAGAAGACAACTTAGCCCTTCATCCATTTGGGATTGATTAAGAAAGCACTGCCTTAAAATTAGTGTCATCCTCTCTCCATCCAGCTGTGACATGATAGATGTTCTATTAAATCAATGCTGGGTGATACTGAGGAGGGATGCCTATGCACCGACTAGCGCCTAGATAGAGAGCTTTAAGAATTAATGGAAGTCTAAGTCATACTTGATTCGCAGTGATGACTGTAGTTTCATTTTATCACTACACACACACGCACACGCACACGCACACACACGCACGCACGCACACGCACACACACACACGCACACACACACACACACACACACACACACACACAGAGTAACTGTATAAGTTTACCATAGGCTAAATGTATAATTCAGGATGATGATGATGACAGATCTTGGTATTTGTTCTCCTTGAAAAACTTAGTTGTTATTTAGTTCTGAATTGCCCCACCTCCATTAAGTATGTTTGGTCAAAAGCATTTCAAATGCAGCTATCCTGTTCTTTATTTTAAGGTACTGTGTTATCTGGACTATGCTATTCAAAATACTCTCCCTTTAATAAAGCAGTAAGATGTGATTTGATGGAGAATTGACTGCTATTTCTAGTAGGTTGTAAGGGTACAAGAGAGACTCTGTTTGTGACTTGACTGGGGGAAATAAAGTGCAAGTTGTAATGTTTATCATATTCGCAAGTAACTTAAGAGGAGAAACTTCAAGAATGAGAATCTGTCCACTGAGAACTTCACATCCTTTTGGGTTGAACATTGTTGCTGCTACTGCTACTGTTGCTACTGTTGTTTACCTAATGATCAGCTCTAATCCAACATCTCTAATAAAATATGTGCAACCATGTTCATATTGTGTTGTATTCTTAGTATATATAGCTGTATAGCATCTGATTTATCCATTTTTCTTTTTAATGTATTTAAATATAGTTGGGTGAGATTAGGGAAATTTGGCTGCTACTTATAGTAGATCAAACAAGCACATACAGATTCCCTCTTTGGTTCGTACTGTCCAAACAGTTGGTCAAGAAACTACAATGTAATTTCCAGTTTCATGCCCTAGATACACCAGGAGTACAGTTACCAGGAGACACCAGTCAGGTTGATGTAATTGGTAGCTAAATTAAATGAAGATAGCAGACTTCCTTAGTTTTACTATTTCCACAGTTTTGTTAACTTCAATGAGAAATTTCATTTTATTTTAACAAAATATTGAAGATTAAATTTATTTATTGTTTGTAACATTTATGTATGATTATTATTTAATGCATGTCAAAGTGTTGAAAGATTGACTTTGGGCTTTTTCTCCCATGTTGTATTACTATTTCAATAACTCAACACTCATCCAAGAAATCCTATAAGAAGGAAAACCATAAAATGTTGTCCTCTATGTATGACCTGCCGTAGCACTTATTTAGGCTTCTCTGATGAAATGTAATTAAACCGAAACATAACTAAAGTTATCACTATCCTACAAATGGTCAGAATCACTCACCACCACATTCAGTTTTTTATTCATTGTAATTTAAGTTCCGGAGTTGTCTCCTCCTGTCTTTATTGACCAAAAGTAATAACGATTTTTACCACCTCGCTATGGATGTAATCTTATTTGATAAAATTTTTGTTTTGATTCAAAACAATGCATATTGCCTCCCAATTAGCTAATTGCTTTTCAAGCCTGTCATCCTTGGGTATCCATTTCTCCAGTCATTCCTTTTATGTTCCTCTAAAAATGAAAGACATCTATTTGTTCTCTCAGAGAAACCCAAACAATAGTTTATATACTTCAACTTATTTGAAACAGGTAATGTATCTTTAAGCATCTCTAAAACAATTGCAGGTTTTTTCTAATTCCTATCCCTCAATCAAACTTTCTCTGAAGACAACAAAATTGATCTCTAATATTTCTGTACTTTTAAGGCAATGAGCTGGCAGAATTGTTAAATGCCTCGTGGCATTTCAGTCGTCCTTACATTCTGAATTCAAATTCCACTGAGGCCAACTTTGCTTTTCATTCTTTGGGGATCGATAAATTAAATACCAGTGAAACATTGGGGTCGATGTAATTGACTGGTCCTCTCCCTCAATATTTCAGGCCTTATGCCTTTTGTAGGACAGATTATTATTATTATTAAGATGGTAAGCTAGCAGAATCTTTAGCATGCTGGATATAATGCTTAATGTCATTTCGTCAGTCTTTACATTCTGAGTTCAAATTCCATTGAGGTCGACTTTGCCTTTTATTCTTTCAGGGTTGATAAATTAATTACCAGTTGATCACTGGGGTTGATGTAATTGACTGGTCTCCTCCCACAAAATTTCAGGCCTTGTGCCTATAGACGAAAGGATTATTATTAAGATGGTGAGTTGGCAGAATCATTAACACACCAGGATAAATACTTAGTGGTATTTTGTTCGTCTTCATGTTCTGAGTTCAAATTCCTCCGAGGTTGCCTTTTCAGAACTCGATCATCTTGCGTTCGAACAACATGTGTTGCCCATCTCTATTGAATTCTCAGCAGTATGCTTTCAATACTGGAGATATCAGATTTTTCTATTTTGATATTTGATATCTCATCTTGCCACTTTTTTGTTGCGGATATTGTGCAGACAGCATGTGTGAAAGGTTTCAAGTTTCTCTTTATGTCTGTAGTAGGGGGACCATGCTTTTGTCTCGGACAAAATTGTGCTCAGAATAAGAGATTTAATTAGACTTATTTTAGTTTCCAAACTCACAAATGATGGGAAAGTTTTCCAGAAGCACTTGTAGCCTTAGATATTTTAACATTGATTTCATCTTCAAGAGTACTCTTAAATTTTACTGTATTGCCATAATATTTAAATGATCTAACCTATTTGAGTGGCTTATTGTCAATCATCCCACTTGAATCTGAGTATACTCTGTTACAGGATTTGGTTGGAATAAAACTTCAATCTTTTAAGTGCTGTTAAAATAATAATAATAATGGTTTCAAATTTTGCCACAAGGACAGCAGTTTTGGGGGGAGAGGATAGTCAATTACAATGACACCAGTGTTCAACTGGTACTTATTTTATCGACCCCAAATGGATGAATGGTAAAGTCAACCTTGGCAAAATTTGAAATCCGGATGTACAGACAGATGAAATGCTAATAGGTTGTGACCTTGATCAGTCGCCTGGTTTAACACTTAGGCACTTATAATGGAAATCATTCTGTTGCATGCATTGGACCAGGTCTTCAGATAACTTACTTTCCACCACCAGTCTCAGAGGTTCTGTGAAAAAATAATTAATTATGAGTACCTCTTTTTCTCTTCCAACTACGCCATTAAAAGTCTCCTACTTTTTCAGTTTATAAATATTCGACTATTTAGAGATAAAATCCAGAAATTGTTTATAGTAAATTTACACAAGCTGAACTAAGTCAATATCAATGTAGATAGTGCCAAATTCACCACGGTCTGATTCCCTTTGGACTGCTGAAAAGATTTCAGAAAAGCTGTTTGTCTAAAATTTTCTTTGCAGTCAAAGTAGAATTACAGTTATCACATGTGTATTTAAAAAAAAAAAAAAAAAAAGACTTTTTCTGTCTCAGCCAACAGAATAACAAATATATCTATGAGCCAACAAAATAACCTCAATGTTAACATCTTAAGAATAGAAGACATATAATGTAATATAGTCCTAAACACATCTGAAAGACAATATAGTCAAGACTGGAATATATTCCATCATAAGTTTCCTTGATTAAGATCGATCTGGGGTTACACTGCAATAACATAAGACCACAAATTAACGAGGGAGTCTACATGTGATTGCTCTATATACTAGAAATAGCAAACAAATATTCTTCAAATCAGACCATGCTGTCTGAAATACGGAAAAGGCACATTACATAATATTATCCAACATATTCCTAAACTGATAGGAACAATCAAAATACTTTTGATCCTTGCTTAGCTTGTTTAGGATTAACTGGGACTAAATGATAACAGTAATAACAAAAACAAACATTACTTCAATCTCAATGCTGAAAAATAGGAATATTGCTTTCATGTATTTTAATGAAGATAAGGATTTCCCATATCGGCAAGAAGTCAGAAAGCTATCAGCAAGTTGGTTTCGGTAACTGACTCGTTTCTAGTAGTCCTTCCTTATTTCATCACATTCTGTAATGATGAAAATCAGAATCGAATCTGGATGGATTGCAACTCAGTAATAAAAATATGTAATGAAACATTTCTGTGATATTATTTATTTCCAACTCTGATCAAACAAACGATATCATCAGAGCCGTTCCAGCAAATATTAAGCTAATATCTGTAACTCAAAAGTATAAGTAGATTCCTCTCTGATGAAGCAATTTATCACAGGGCCAAGGACAAGTATAAAAAATAAAATGCTCACTCACATCCTTGTAACCCTCTCACTACCTCCCAAAACCTCCTTGCCATTCCAGTAGAAGAAATATGATGTGGTACAATCCACAGTCCAGCCTGAACATAATATTAAGCATGGTAAAAAGAAAAAAAAAAGATTTCACTCCTTAATTAACTTCCCAAACTAGTTCATCTGGATGAAGGTGTCTGTTGCAAGGACTGAAATATCCAGTGATTATATATATTACATGGAAAAATGCAAGCAAAAGAAATGATATTCCTAAGATTATAAACCTGAAAAAATTACAGGAAAAGTTCAGGACAACTTATTACATCTGAACAAGAAATTTTTACTTAAAATATTGCAATTAGGATAAAATTTCAAATAAAATATTTAGATTTAGAAAATATTAGCTTCTATTAAAGCTAAAAATTTTATTACTCATGACTTCTATTAAAAATAAAAAATAACTCAAAATATTTTTCCCACTTTAAAAAAATCATTTTTAAAATTATTAATTAATTCGAAATTTGAAAATAGATTATAAAAAATGATAGTAGTACATAATTAGTTAGTACAATAAATAGAATACAAGAATTAGTTATATATTACAGTAAAATCAATCTATAACAACAAATTCACTGTAAAATTTGCTTGAGTTATAGTCTAAGTTATTGCCAAGTCTTCACATTTTTAGTCTTGACCCATTGCCTATTTTTTACATAATGAATTTGCCTACCATTTATACTATTCTACTTTGCATAAAACTTTAGCTATATTGGTACTTCTGGCTCTCATTTTTTGAGTATTCTAGTGTGTCAATATTTTAACAAAATGATGGTACCTTTTTTAATTATAATGTTACTTTGTAAATTAAAATCAAGTAATTTTTAATATTCATATTTTATCCTTAGCTGCAATATTTTAAGTAAGAATTTTCTTGTTCTGTACTTTACCAGATGTAATAAGTTGTCCTGAACTTTTCCAAGTGTTATAACTTGTTCTGTAATTTTTCAGGTTTATAATTTTAAGAATATTATTTCTCTTGATTGCATCTATCCATGTAATCCATGTTTTTCCACACTATGCTATTATGCTAATTAATAATGTGTCAAATGTATCAATCAATTAGCTTTGTCGTTGATAATTTTTTCTTTACCTCAATGACGCCAGTGACATACATTAAAATTCCCCTTATAGAACTATATTCATAAAAAAGTATAAAAGTATAGAACTACATTATCACTCGCAAATTTGAGAAACAAACACTCATAACGTTTTTCTTATAAAACGTCATTGCATGAGATCGATACCATGAAATTCCTCGAATTGAGCTCTATCACTTAAGCTTAATTAAAAATAGTTTGTATTTATAATAAAAAAAGTTAATTATACTTAAATCCAATTTTTTTGCCTTACTTATACTTTTTTCATTCTATTTTACTTAACAACTTTTTTGATACAAATTTTTGTTGCATGGGACTAAAACTATGAAATTCTTCATGCTTTCTTCAATCACTGAAACTAAGATAAATATATTTTGTTTTTAAAATAAAAAAGTTATTTAGATCTAAACTTGATTGGAGGTGTTACTTACTCTCCCATAACGTTGCTACAAATTCTGATGTAAGCTTTTTTCTACTGTATCAGATCTCAATTTTTTAATGCTAAAATGTTGCTCGGGACCATTCCTCTTCAAAAATGTTAACAGTTTTCAATTTGGTTTAAGAATTGAATTAGCGACAAGCTCTGAAAGATGTTGCGCGTAAGTAAATTGCGGCCTTAAGAATATTATTCAGCTACTACCGTAGTTGAATGATATATATATATAAGCTGGCACTCCGTGGGTTACGATGGAGAGGGTTCCAGTTGATCCGATCAACGGAGCAGCTTGCTCATGAAATTAACTTGCAAGTGATTGAGCACTCCTCAGATACGCATACCCTTAACGTAGTTCTGAGGGAGATTCAGCGTGACACAGAATGTGACAAGGCCGGTCCTTTAAATAATAGGTACAACTAATTTTTGCCAGCTATTCTTAGCAAATATGGATAGGCAAATTTAGCAATCATTCAGCCATGTCAGATGATTATTAAATTTATCTATCCTTATTTCGCATGAAACTGTTCGTAACAATTTTAATCGGTTGCTAGAAGACTATTGTATTATATAAATTATGTGTCTGTGCGTGCACGCCAACACACGCACACACACACATGTATACAAAAACACACACACACGCACACATATATACTTCAAACTTTCAAATGAATTTTACAAAATTGTGTTATTTTCTTAATGCATTAAAATAAAACAGTCATACATTCTTTGGTTTCAACCAATATATTTTGAGAATTTCATCGTATGTTGACAAGACAGTTTAATTGCTGGTGCTGCAGATAATGAATTTTTTTGCCACTAAAGTTTACTATCTTATGAAATATTTACACTTCAGTAATTAGAATAACAAGTAAAAACTGAGGAAAAAATAACATTTGCCATTTGATGGATTGCTGTGGGAAAACACTGTTTAATGTTATATCCAGTAACTTATTTGATTTACTTGTTTTTGTTATGCTGATAACAGTATTTCTTTAGTATTCTTAGCGCTGCCTATGATATTTAATAACTTTCGTTATCAAGGTGCAGCTGCGACGGTTTCATTTCGAGAAGGGTTACACTGTGACATGAGCAAGAACAGAAATCATAATCACTCAAGTTGTGAACAACTCTCCAAGAAATGGACACTCATCTATTGATTACACTGTGTATCAAAATTATTGCTTTTCTCTTTGGTTAGTAAGAGTTATTTCCTATTTGTTTCTATCTAGAAATTAAAAGAAATGACTACTCTCCGCTTTAAACTTTGCTTTTGTGACCTGGACATCAATGTTTTGAGACTGACCTA
This sequence comes from Octopus bimaculoides, assembly GCF_046866305.1. Taxonomy (NCBI): domain Eukaryota; kingdom Metazoa; phylum Mollusca; class Cephalopoda; order Octopoda; family Octopodidae; genus Octopus; species Octopus bimaculoides. The sequence continues at coordinate 55,375,212 of NC_142932.1, read as the reverse complement.
TTTCTATTACATTTCAGACAGATTCAGAGCTGAGTTGCTGAAGCAGAAATATTGTCATAGAAAATATTTTGCTCAATACCACACACTTGCTTGTCAGTTTCTTGACCTTAATTCTTGAGCATGTCCCTTAGTGGCTGACAATATGTGCATCTCTGATCATGGGCAGGAGTAGAGGAGGAACATCAAAGCCATGTGTTGAAAAGGATTCTTTGGGGTTTGAATAAATATAACAAAACCAAAGTTTGAAGGAAATAGCTATTTTTCATACTTTCTTAGGGGTAAGCAAATGGGAAATAACAGTTGTTATCCAAGGATAAAAATTGTGTTAAACAGTGTTATTAGTGATAGAAAGTTACTAAACTGTGTGTTCGAGAAGAATAATCGTAGCCTGTGTTTTCACTGTTCGCCGCTTACTCATATTGGTTTCTTTGCACTGGGCACATATGACCTACAGTTTGGTCGATGGTGTGGGTATACGAGGTAGCGACGTTTATGACAATGAAGTAAACGTGAGAGAGAGCTTCTGCTTAATTTTTTTTATTACTCGCTAGTGTATTGTACTAAGACCGAATGCTTGTATGAGCTTAAAAAACAATCACTTGTATATAGATAAAATTGTGCATTAGTCAATAGAATTCTGTAAAGATAAAAAGCTATAAAAGCTGCTACAAATTAACTTTATTAAAGTGTATTTCATTTACTTAAATATTGTAAGAAACGCAAAACAAAATATTCTTATGATAAGCATTTTATATTCGAGTGCGAATTGTGACAGATTTAGGCGCGCAAGATTTTCACCTAGCTAAAGAGTTGATAATGATAAACAATTGCCTCTACTTGCAATATTTAGATGGTTGCCATAGTAAAAGACGCTTGCCCAAGGTGCCACGCAGTGGGACTGAACCTAGAACCATGTGTTTAAGAAGGAAACTTCTTACCACACAGCCACGTTTGCACCTAAATACACGCACACGCACACACACACACGAATATATGTATGAAGTATATGTGCGTGTTTATGTATGAATGTATGTACGTCTGTATGTATATTTCTCTCTCTGACTCAGTGATTAGAGCGTCGAGCTCACAATCATGAGGTTGTGAGTTCGATTCTCGACCAGGTTGTGTGTTGTGTTCTTGAGCAAGACACTTTATCTCACGTTGCTCCAGTTCACTCAGCTGTGGAAATGAGTTGCGACATCACTGGTGCCAAGCTGTAATGGCCTTTGGATAACATCAGTAGTATGAAGAGGGGAGGCTGATATGCATGGGCGACTGCTGGCCTTCCACAAACAACCTTGCCCGGACTTGTGCCACGGACGGTAACTTTCTAAGTGCAATCTCATGGTCAGTCATGTCCGCAGGGCGTCTTTAACCTTTTACACACACACGCACACAGGTACAGCTACACCCATATAAAAACATGCACACACATTAGAATAACAGAAGGTGAAGATATCATGATAACATGATTGACGGACTCGTCAGCTTATATTTCTTTATGATTGTTTTCTATTTTGAATTTAGGGCAGAACACAATAATACGCTAATGTAGTTTTCAATATTTATATTTTGAAAGTAACACAAAAAATAAAATATGAGGAATATGACAAATCAGTGGTACGTCTGCCAAATCAGTGATACGTATATGTAACCAAAAGATTTGCGTGGGTTTTAAATGTTCTGTTTCTTATGTGTCCCCTAAAATATTGTGCTATGGATTTCTAGAAACCATAGGATTCCTGGTAAAATTTTCTAGAGACCATAGGATTACTGGTGGAATTTTAACATGAAATGTAATGGGATGCGAAAATGCACACGAAACTGTGAAGTAGACGCGGCTTACCAGATATTCACCTCTTATTTTATGGTGCTGTTTCTACTTACATATGCCAGTCACTTTCCGAATTATTTTCTATATAAAAGGCAATTTAAAATCCTCACTTTAATATTATTGCTAAAATTACTTGTTGGGAAGAGGAAATGGTTGATAGATAGATAGATAGATATACACACACACAGACACGCACGAATGCACAAACGCACGCGCACCCTCTTTCTCTCTCTCTCTCTCTCTCTCTCTCTCTCACACACACACACACACACACACACACACACGTTTCTTTGCTTTGATTTGCTTTTCTATGGGGTAACTTTACATTAAGCAGTGGAACGTACAATTTCCTGCAATTCAGACTGCCTCGAGGTCCCAGCAGACAAAAGGTATTGCCCCAGAAGATGATGAGGGAGATGCACTGAAACAAACATTCTAACTCACGGGGCTCGCACTTGCAGATAGCCATCTCCACCCCGAGACCGAGAACGCCAGAGATCTCTACTGCCACAGGGTCAACCACAAATCTGCCAGACCGATTAACAATAGAATAATTTGCTCTCATTCATAGAAGTCTTGCCTGAAGACCTCAAGCAGTCAGGAAATATTTAATTCTCGTCATTTTTTTCCACACCGGTTTTACTCAGACCAATAAAAGATTCACTTATTTGTGTTTTGACCATAGGCTCGGGAACACGGGTTACAGAGAGTACAAGTGCATCCACTAAAATGAAAACGCTTTAAACATCCTCCGGAAAACTTCATCGCCGACGCGAAAGAGTGCAGAAACATTTTTGCATTGATTTGAAACATTAACTTTTTTCATTATTGGATTTATTTGATTTGATTGATGGACAAATTTAATAATAATAATTATTATTATACCTGTGTTTGTTTTGATATTAAGATTGAAAAAATCGACCTTGTTTCTAAAAAAGTTTGGGCCTGGGTTTGCACTTACTTATGTAAGAACAGAAATAAATTTATTTCTCAAACGCGTGATAATGCTATAAATAGCGTGATCAGGATAAATTATCCATTTATTGCAGAAAAATACGCTACTGGCCAGCCATGAGACTCGAACTCACATCTCTGTGATTACGCGTAAAACACTTGACGCGTAATCACAGAGATGTGTCTTCGAGTCTCATGGCTGGCCAGTAGCGTATTTTTCTGCAATAAATGGATAATTTATCTTGATCACGCTATTTATAGCATTATCACGCGTTTGAGAAATAAATTTATTTCTGTTCTTACAATACATCTCAACGCTTCTAAAAAAGAACAAACTTTGTTCGTTTACTTTCATCGTAAAGTTGAATTTAACGTTAGCGACTTACTTATGTGTTTTGCTCGCCATTTTGGATCACGCAAGACTCTCTCCTGCTTCTCTCATTCTTTCTTATTGCTTTTACAGAACGTAGCAACTTCTCTGTTAATCTTTCAAATCTGGACAGCGTAAACAGTACAGATAACAGAATCGATCTTTTGTCTTCTGACATCTGTCTTGTCTTAAATAAAAAGACGCGTTAAGCGGGAAATGGGAGGGGGAGAAAACAAAATCAACTAGCGTAATCTCTATTTCGCTAACTTACATATGTTATTTTCTTTTCTATTTGCCCAAAGATATTTGTTCAGAGAACACGTGTGAATGAAATCGATCACTTATTAGTACTAATATGCATAGTGATTTCTTTCTGTAACACCTGAATCATTCACTTTGTCTTTACAATGACTAACGTGTACGTTTCCTAAAACATATTTTATGCAGTTTTTATTAATGTTGTAAATTGAAACCTATCTTCAATGCAAGAATTACTGTCTATTTTTAAACCTGTATTCGCAGCCCTTGTAAGGAAACGTTTTGTCTGACCCTTTGAATTAGTATAACATTTAGATGTTTACATTTGTGGTAGCATGTGCGTGTGTGTGTGTGTGTATGTATGTATGTATGTGTGTGTGTATGTTTGTCTATAAGTGAGTATGTATGCATATGTATGTGAGTGCGCATCCTTAATTTTCTACAGAGGTCGCTGTTTGCCTATTCTATAATATAAAGCATTTGCAAACGCATTTTATAAAACGACTGTTTTAATTAATCAAACACACACATGTGCGCGTACACACACGCCCCCCCCCCCACACAAACACACACACACACACACACACACACACACAAACACACACACACACACACACACACACACTTATATTAAAACAAACCTTGTTATCGGTATACATATTTAAACAAGATGGCGAATTCTGGATATCAAGTGATTTATTAATCTAACAAAAATATTTGATTTTGAAACGCACAACTAAATATTTGTCAAAATTAATAAATTTGGCTGCTTGTTGGTGCAACTCGCTCTTTAATTATAGTCTGATCTGATACTGTGGTCACCACATACCCAATATCAACGATATTTGAGATGGAAGGTTACTTAACGAATTTTATTTCTACTTCCTGTCTAGTTTATATTATTTATGTCAACAGATTTCGCTGATACAGACAATTATACTTAATTGCATAGTTTTAGAAGATTGCTATTTTCATACAATTAAGTGGAATATGCAATTAACCGAATTCATATAATAAGGCAGGACATTACTCTATTACTGTATATTGTCAATAATAAGATAATGTGGACATTATTTACAATTGACGGATATTTGTCCTCATCTTGTTTGTTGTTAATACAACGTTTCGGCTGATATACCTTCCAGCCTTCATCAGGTATCTTGGGGAAATTTCGAATCTGGGTTCTCATTCCTAAGGTATTTTTCAATGTTATTATTATTATTATTATTATTATTATTATTATTATTATTATTATTATTATTATTATTCAGTAGTTTTATTTTTATATCGTACTTTCACTTCACTACCAAGCGCAGCTTTGTGTGCCTTCGGTATGTGCTGTGGTTTGCTGTGGTGCTCTTATGGTTACTGTATTGAAAGTGTTTCGCGTAGGATGTGTGCAGTACCCAGTAGTGCAATTTTCTGTATGTTATATATATTTGTAAGTCCTGGTGTTTTTGTTATGTATTTGTCTGAATATTTTTTTATTATACCTAAGGCGCCTACTATGATAAGAGTTGTTTCTGTTTTTAGATTCCACATTCGAGTTACCTCTATTTCCAGGTCTTTGCATTTTGAAAGTTTCTCCATTTCTTTTAGGGAAACGTTGTCATCTGCTGGTATTGATACATCAATTAGAAAGCATTTTTTTTCTTCATGATCTCTGACAACTATATCTGGCCTATTGGCCTTAATTTCTCTATGTGTGTGTATTGGCATATCCCAGAGTATGGTTGCTTTCTCGTTTTCTGTGACCTTTTCTGGTGTGTGCTTATACCATCTTTTTTCTGTTGTTATTCCATAGTGTTGGCATAGCTTCCAGTGTATGTAGGTCCCAGCTCTGTCGTGTCTGTGAATATATTCCTTCTTAGCCATTATTATTATTATTATTATTATTATTATTATTATTATTATTATTATTATTATTATTCAGGTCACTGCCTGGAATCGCCTTAACCACTACGCCATATGCCCGGGCATATATACCTTAGTCGAAAAATACCTTAGTCGAAAAATACCTTAGGAATGAGAACCCAGGTTCCAAATTTCCCCAAGACACCTGATGAAGGCTGGAGGGTATATCAGCCGAAACATTGTGTTAACAACAAGCAAGATGAGGACAAATATCCGTCAAGTGTAAATAATGTAAATAATGTACATAATTCCTCATCTCTTAAATATAGAACTGAAGATACTGTGGTTGCTACATATAGCAGCGTGAAGGCGGCGAGCTGGCAGAATCGTTACAAAGCCGGACAAAATGCTTAGCAGCATTTCTCCTGACTTATGTTCTGGGTTCAAAATGCCACCAGATTCGACTTTTCCTTTCATCCTTTCAGGGTTGATAAAAGAAATACCAACTGAGTGCTGTGGTCGATATAATCGACTTATTCGCTCCCCTGAAATTACTGGCCTTGTGCTAAATTTTGAAACCGATATATACAAGTATACTTGACGGCGAATGACCTAGTAGTTAGAGTGTTGCACTCACGATCGTGAGATCGTAGTTTCAATTCCTGGAACGGGCGGTGCGTTGAGTTTTTGAGCAAAACACTTCATCTCACGTTACTCTGCGATTACTTCGATACCTGACGTGTGATTGATTCGATGGAGGGGGTGCATTTGTTCATTATAAACAAATCATTTTTGTAGGTTATTCACCAAGAAATTGCAGAACCGTGTATGTGTGTGTGTGTGTGTGTGTGTGTGTGTGTATGCGTGTATTTATATTTATACATGACTATATATGTGTGCATGTCAGTGCCTGTTTCTGTACATTTATACATATATTCTCTCTCCTTCTCTGTCTGTCTGTCTGTCTCATATATATATATATATATATATATATATATATATATATATATATATATATATATATATATATATATATATATATCTTGCCATCCTTCCCATACAAAAAGGAGCATATCTTTTAATATGGCAAGACGAATATGTACAGTTGTTTCGGAGACAAACAGAAGAGAAAGACGACTTGCAGAACTGAACTTGTTCCTTAAAAAGCAAAAACACCCCACCAAACTAATAGACCAAGCGATAACTGAAGCTAAAAATATCCCAATCTCTACACTAAGAAGACAAAAACACTCACACTGGGGATAAACTGAAAAATGAACATACAAATATCCCATTTGTTATCACTCACAACCCCAAGAACCACAATATTCTATAAACAGCCAAACGCCTTCTACCAATTCTACACCAGTTCCCATGTCTCTGACAAATAATCAAGGAGCAACAAATAATCAACAGCCGAAGGCAACATCAAATCTTAAGAAACTTCTAACCAAAGCAAAATTTGCATCAGAGGAAGAAATGATGTAAGTTACCAAATGTGGAGACTCCCGATTTGGGACATGTGATGTAATAGAACAGGGACCAGCCAAAAAAATTCAAGAATGGAAAAGAATTAAGGGTGAATGCAAATATGAACTGTAAAAGCAAAAACCTGATATATTGTATCACATGCCCACGATGCAACGAACATTATATTGAGGAAATAAAAACGAAACTAACCAATCGTGTAAATGTGCACAGACATCAAATGAAACATCCTACACTTAGATGCATACCATGTAGCGATCATTTGGACACCTGTGCACAAGGAAAATTTACAATTTTCCATCTTCATAAAATAAATGAAGAGAACGACCTTCTCCGGAAAGCAAAAGAAGAATATTTCATAAGATTTCTGAGTCCGAATCTAAACCGGAAATAGTCAACGACAAATTTACTGAAAACAACTTCCACTTTATATAATAACACTTGCGTGAAAATGTTAAGCACTGAAAGCGCTTGCATATCTATAAAAGCAAAGCCTATACACATTTTGTGAAATCTCTTCCTAAAGATTAGTGTCTTTCGACTTTCTAAAATAGTTCTTTTCTCAATCTTAACTCTTTGAGAAAAAATCTTCTCTCCATATACATATATACACACACACACCTCAAATTCATCCGTTCATTTTCGTCAGTTAATACTCCAATCTAAATTGGAGTCTTTACTTTTTTCCTTTCTGTTTTTTTCCCTCCTTTTCACTCTATCTCTTTTCCTTTTGTCACCATCGCCGTCATCATCACCACCAGCACCACTATACTCCATCCACATCCACCAGCCCAATCATCATTCAAACAATGACTTTCACTCATTTCAAGGTATACGATTTAAACCAGTTCTACTATCCTGTGTCATTCACCAGTGGGCTTCCACCGTCGAGAAATTTGATGAAAACAGTGTTGTACTTGACATGGGCAAAGCATTCAGCTATCTCAGGTACGCAAAACTCACAGAAAAATTACATACCTACAGAATCCAACTGTCAAGTTCGTGGATCAGAAGCGTCTAAAATAGGACCGGCATCATCAAAATCTTTTTGAACTACACTCTATCATATCTGGTCTACCTCAATGTTCGGTTTTTGTCCTCATACTTTTCCTAATATACATTGACAACTTATAATAATAAATGCGCCCTTTTAAAGCCTAGCCAAGCTCATGGGCCCGGCTTCCCTGTTTCAATGGCGTATGTGTTCTCCAGCTGAACGAGACGCCAGTCCATCGCAGCGTTACACATTTTTGCTAGCTGAGTGGACTGGAGCAACGTGAAATGAAGTGTTTTGCTCAAGAACACAACGCGTCACCCGGTCCGGTAATCGGAACCACAATCTTACGATCATGGTGCTGACACCCTAACCACTAAGCCACGCGCCTCCACACATTGACAACTTACTAAACCTTTATCACCAACAACGTTCATCTTTATGCAGATGATGCGATCTTTCATGCTTCTATAACTTTCCACATCCAAGCATCGTCCACATGTAATCTAGACATTTCATGACAGACCTGCACTCATTCTGTGAACAGAAATTTCGGAAGCATCCTTCAACGGGGTTATACTAATGTTCATTGTTTACATTATTTACATTTGACGGGTATTTGTCCTCATCTTGTTTGTTGTTAACACAACGTTTTGGCTGATATACACTCCAGCCTTCATCAGGTGTCTTGGAGAAATTTCAAACCCGGGTTCTCATTCCTAAGGTATTTTTGGATGTCATTATTTTTATTCAGGTCACGGCCTGAAATCGAACTCGGAATCTTGGGGTTAGTAGCCCGCTCTCTTAACCACTACGCCATATGCCCGTGGGGTAGTGGTTACGAGCGCGGGCTACTAACCCCAAGATTCCGAGTTCGATTCCAGGCAGTGACCTGAAAAATAATGATAATTAAAACAACAACAACAACAACAATGATAATAATAATTATAATAATAATAACAACATCGAAATTTTCCCCAAGACATCTGATGAAGGCTGGAGGGTATATCAGCCGAGACGTTGTGTTAACAACAAACAAGATGAGGACAAATATCCGCCAATTGTAAATAATGTACATAATTCCTCATCTCTTAAATATAAAACTGTATACCAATGTCGTCTTTCTCAGTAGCGCAATGATGCGGTCAATAAATATATTGATTTCAAATTTTGGCACAAGGCCAGTAATTACGGGGGAGGGGTAGTCGATTACATCGACCTCAGTACTCAGTTGGCACTTATTTTATCGACCCCGGAAGGATGAAAGGCAAAGTCGACCTCGCGGAATTTGAACTCAGAACTTAAAGACGGACTAAACGCCGTAAAGCATTTTGCCCGGTGTGCTAACGATTCTATTGGCTCGCCGCCTTCAAGAAAACAATATTGGCCCCGCCTAAACATGGACAATGCGCAACTAGAACCTTCAGCATCACTATAAACGCAAGGCCTCAACCATCTCGCTCCTGGCGATAGTCCATATTTAACATACTAAAGACTGCGACTTTTTTCTTCAAATTAGAAAATATTTCAAACTCTAACAACCATTCCCAAATCTGGAACGGTGTTGCCGCTACACATCCAAATGAAAATACTTGACTGATTATAACGAAGTCACTTGCTAAAATATTCCAGGCTCTGGTCTACATACGTGCTGTTTCCTAACACTGCACTTTTAACCGCTACTGTTGTTGCCTATTTTCGGATCTGGCCGGTATCATACCACGGACACTCAGATGCTTTCGATTCCATTCGTAAAGCTTCCTCTCATAACTCATAGTATAACCACCTATCCTTCATAATCCGCTCTAATCACTAGCCAAATCCTTTTCTCCAGGACGTCATTACTCTGGACTTCCTTCTCTGTTCAAGTTTTTTTTTTTTTAACTACAGACATCTGCTTACAACTATTCACTTGATACAATAACCATGTCCATCTTAAGGGTCTTGAAGGGTCTCCGAACATCACGAACGCAGCTCCTTCTAGACTCAGCTGATAAAAAAAGGAGAAACGTTTAATTTGATTAATTACAACCTAATGTGAACGACAAAATGATGTTCATTCAACACTTGGTCAGGAAATTAATTTTTAGAAATTCTATAAAATACTATAAAATTACCTCGGAATCTGAATTATGATTGCATTAAATTTATTGAAATGTTAAGAATAACTTGAAATATTCCTTGTTTTTCCCCCTTTTTTTTTACCTGAACGGTGAACCTCATAGCACATAAAAATATAAATATAGAAAAAAAAAATACTAGCTTTTATTTATAGCTTTATCTCTTTCGAGTTGCACCATTATATATATATATATATATATATATATATATATATATATATATATATATATATATATATATATATATATATATATATATATATATATATATATATATATATATATATATATATATATATATATATATATATATATATATATATATATATATATATATATATATATATATATATATATATATATATATATATATATATATATATATATATATATATATATATATATATATATATATATACAATTAGCCGAAACTGACTTCAAATGAATATAAATATAATACTAAGCTGTTTTTCTGTTTTGAAGAGAGATTCATTTAACCAAATTTTGCTATTACCTAGAATGCAATTATGCAGAATCAATTGTATTTTTAAACATAGATAAAATCAGTCCACCAGGGAAGCCTCTGTGTAGTCGTTCGGGTTGCTATAAATACCATTCAGATTTCACTCAATTACACACTCTACCATATTAAAGGAGGGACATAGTGGATAATATAGTATTAGATACACTATCTGCTTGATAAGGGTTGACACCACCGCCGCCACCACAACCCCCCCCCCCCCCCCACAACAACAGCTCTACAGCAAAAACACAGATAAAATCCATAAACTTGCTTGCCAGCATGATGAACATTTTCCATTAAGAATATACATTACTGAATTTCAAAGCTATGTTAGTATATCTGATTCCGGTTACATGGTTGATTATCTTGAATAACTTATTCTGAGAAAACTAACAATTTCCCACTTCATCTATTCACTTCCGAAGAAACGTTTTGCACGCGCAAACAACGGTTCACGCTTACTCGAGTGATTTTTGTCAGTCATCATCTACTAACTCCGCCACCTCCACCTACCCCCGTAACGACTTTAACACTTTCCTCGATTTCTTTAACACTGAGATCATGATGTAATCTACAAGTTTTTTTCCATTCTCTCTCTTTATTTTCTCTTCCTTTCTGTTGAAGAGCATGGGCTCGAAACGTAAAATACTTTTTCATTTTCCCGAGCGTCAAACTAATACACCCGCTTGTTGTTCATACACCTGTCTTCGTCTTTTGTGTTTTTATAAATTTCAACTATATATATATATATATATATATATATATATATATATATATATATATATATATATAAATCAAGAATAAAATCTTTAGAAGATTTTATGAAGTAACCAGCATGTAATAAAACCATATATGTAACAATTAATACCAAATATATAATTATATAAATATAATTATAAGAGCACTAATGAGTAGCGCCACAAGCTAGAATGTAGTTCTTAATTATAAGAGCACTAATGAGTAGCGCCACAAGCTAGAATGTAGTTCTTAGAGCCATTTGGCGTCTATTTCTAGCATGTGGAGCAACTTATTAGTACCCTTATTATAATTATATATTTTGTACGTACACATACACACACAGATATATATACACACGCTAATATCGAACGGTGAGAACGAGCGCTCAACACCACATTGTTGGATAAATATTCTTTAATTATGGGTGTGCTCGATCTTTCTTGCCTTGAAGCACAGCTTGAAGGGTTTAGTCGAAGGTTTAGATTTGGCACTTATTCTATAGGGGTCTGCAGTGGAAAGGCTAACTTATGCTGACGTAAACACTCCAACACCGGTTCTCAAGCGGTGATAGGGGACAAATACAAACACAGAAGCACTTACTACACACACACACACACGCACATTATGTACATAATCAAGGCGGACTTCCACGTAGTTTCCGTCTATCAAATTTATTCACAAGGTATTGGTTGGCCCGGGGCTATAGACGAAGAACTTGCTCAAGATACTGAGCAGTGACACTGAGCCTGAACGCATGCGATTGCAAAGCATTCTTCTTAACTATAGTCATACTTGCGCTTACACATATGTCTATATAAGGTGTCCATAAATTACCTTTACAATTTGAAAAAACTCAGCAAGTTGCGTGCATCTAATGGAGCCAATGTAAGAGTGTTCTGATGTTTCCAATAAAACTTAGTTTTCCTATGTTTTCCCATAAACTCTGCTGAGTTATCCTTATCTGTTTATACTGAAATTTGTTTTCAAACTGTAAAGGTATTTTATGGACGCCATGTATGTATGTATGTATGTATGTATGTATGTATGTATGTATGTATGTATGCGTGTGTGCGTGCGTATGTATATATATGTATATGTGTGTATGCACACGTACATACATACATACATACATACATACATATATATATATATATATATATATATATATATATATATATATATATTAGGGGAATTTCAACCATGTTTCGTGGTCTGCTACCACAACAGCTCCTTTATAGGATCCAGTTAGCTGAAGACATCATCAGGAGGAACCACGTCCAGTTTCGGCCCCTACTCCTCTACCGTTTTGACGTGGCGGGGCCCCTCCTTTCGGAGGTGTCTTCAGCTCTGGTGTTGGGTGCATGTCTTCTTTCTTCTATTCCCTGGCCTCTTCGATGCAGCATCAACGAGTGTCAGCGTCCGACTGATCGTCGTGTCAAGTTCCCCTTTTTATATCTGCTGCTAGGCTCCAGCAGGCAGCCCCAGCTAGTTGTCACGTGACACTGTCTAAATTTCCCGCTGCTAGGGTCCAGTAGGCAGCACCAGCAAGTTGTCACATGACACTGTCTAAACTTCCCGCTGCTAGGCTCCAGCAAGTATCTCCAGCAAGTTGTCACATGACACTGTCTGAACTTTAACTGACAATGGAGGGCGCGAAGCCACTTCAGTGTCAGCCTGTCTCACCTAGACTTGTTATGACTTTCAAGCCATATTCGGTCTTCCCGCTTCAGCCATATATAAAAGCTGGCTTTTTCGACCGCCTCCTGTATCCTCCTTATCAGTTTTCTAAGTTCCGAGTTTGAAAACGCAAATCTTCTCTTGAATAGCGTTGTCATTTTTCTTTCAATGAAGCCTCTAGCCCCCACTGCCAGATGGTAGTACTCGACAGTCCATCCCTGTTCTCTGCACTCTTCGATTAGTTTTTCATATCTCTTCTCCTTTCGTTTCTCTGCATTGTCGATGTTTTCTTCCCATGGTACTGTCAGTTCTAGCAAGATTCCTATTCTCTGTTCTGTGTCCCATATGACTAAGTCTGGTCTTTTTGTTGTTTTTATAAGTGGAAAAATTGCTAGACTTCCCAAATCCGTGGCCAGCTCCCAGTATCCCTTCCATCTTTCGTCTATCTCATATATTTTATTTGGAGGCCTGATCTTATGTCCTTTTCCCTCCTTCTGGAAGTATATTTTCCTGCGCTTTTCCACTTTGGGGTACTCTCCTCTGTTGTATCCCTCGATCTTCTCCTTGAGTGCTGCACTTATGACGCCAAGGACTTGATTATGGCGCCATGTATACCTTTCCAGTGCTAGTCTGCAGTTTGACAGAACGTGTCTCACCGTCGCTTTCTCCCCGCATCCACATTCATCGGTTGTTTTTATGTTCCATCGAACTAAGTTCGCCGGTGAGGGTAGAACGTCGAAGGTAGACTTGATCAGGAAGGCTGTTCTTGCTTGTTCCCAAGCCCAAAGTTCCTTCCATGAGATTCTGCGACTGACCACGTTTTCCTCCCATCTCAGGCACTGCCCCTGTTGACTGCATTGCACCAAATGTACATTCCGCCTTTCTTCTTCCTCCTTTCTCACTTCGTGTACCACTGCCTCTTTCATCTCTTTTACACTGCTCTTGCAAAATGGCCTGAAACTGCTCGTCCCTAGGCCGGCTCTTGCTTCTTGCGTTGCTCCAACTATATCGGCATGTTTTAGTATTCCGATCGCCCTGTTTACTGCCTCTTCCGCATTCCATTTCCTCCCTGTTCGTACCTTTGGAGGGTTTTCTCGGATGCTCTGATCTTTTGAATACCTTAGCATCATTACTGTCCTCGCCTTTCCTGCTTTATATTCCTCGGTGATCGATGCTATTGGAAGTTGCAGCACGGGTTTTCCATATAGTGCAGTTGTATTGAGTGGTTTCGGCAGACCAAGCCATTTCCTGATAAACACACTGCATCTTTGTTCTATCCTTTCTACTCTACTCAAGGCTATTTCGTACATTTGCAATGGCCACATTATCCTTGGGTACAGTCCAAATTGCAGTATCCAACATTTGAATTTTCCCGGCAGTGTTGTTCTGTCAATTGCCTTCAATCCTTGTTCTACTAACTCGTGTGTCTCTTTCCCTTGCTTCTTATCATTTAATAAGTCTCTATACCATCTGCCGAGACTCTTTACTGGTTGTTCTTTCACCGTTGGTATGTCTTCACCTCCTATCCTGAATTTCACTTCTTCTTGCACTCCTTTCACGAAAGCCACGCTCCGAGATTTTTTGGCTTTGAATTTCATTCTTGCCCATCCTATCAGTTCATCCAACCGCTCTAACGTTCCCTCTGCTGCTTCTCTACTTTCCGATAGTAGAGTGACGTCGTCCATAAATGCCCTTAAAGGTATCTTTATAGCAGCTTTCTCACAGTTTGTTGACCTTAGCAACATCTCCATGACTAGCACGAATAAGATGACTGATATCGTGTATCCGGCTGCAATACCTACTTCTAGCCGTTGCCACTCCGTTGCCACTCCGTTGCCACTCCGTTGCCACTCCGTTGCCACTCCGTTGTGAACTCTCCTGCTGTAAATCTCATCCTCATGTTGTCGTAGTAGGACATGAGCATTCGTTGAACATCTTTTGGAATCCAAAAGAAGTCCATCGCTGCTCTGATTACCGCGTGTGGAACAGATCCATATGCATTGGCAAGATCTAGCCAAACAATGTGCAGGTTTTTCTTCAGTTGTTTTGCACAGGTGATAGCTTCCCAGATGGCAAATGCGTGTTCTATGCACCCAGGGATTCCGGGGATTCCTGCTTTTTGGATTGCTTCATTAACGTACCCGTAATGCTGTACGAATCTTATGATTCGTCTAGCAATGATTCCAGACATGATTTTCCCGTCAGTATTTAATAATGAAATTGGTCTAAATTGTCCTAGTGTTTTTGCATCTTTCTCTTTAGGTAAATAGATACCTTCAGCTATACACCATCGCTCCGCTACGTGTTTCTTCTTCCACATTTCTCTTATCAATGCAAATAACTGTAAACGCAATTTCGAGCAATACTTGTAAACCTTGTAGCTCACACCGTCGTTCCCTGGTGAACTTTTTGCTCTTGCTTTTTTTATGAACTCCTCTATTTCTTTCCGTTTGATGTCACTCAAATCGAAAAATACCCTTGGTTCAGGTGGTTTCTTCAGTCCGTGCATTTCTGGGAGTACTTTATTTCTGTCAGAGTCGCTGTACGTCTCTTTAAGATGTTGTTCAAGCTCTTCTTTCGTGCAATCCAATTTTCCGCTTTTACTTTCAGTAAATAAATGTTTCGCGTATTGATAGGGATTGTTCACAAAGCTACGATAGTTCTTTTCTCTCTCCTTTCTTCTGTTCTTCCTTCTTTCTTTTCTCAGTAGTTCTCGATGCCTCTTTTTTATCTCTTCATATAGCTGCTTTAGCCCTTCGCTTTCCTCCTCCTTTGCATCCCTCCATCTGGTTCTGAGTTTTTTTCTTCTCTTCTCGAATCTTTGCAATCCGTCTTTCTCTCCTCGATGGTCCGCTCTTTGCCGGTGATTCTACCTTTCCTGTTGTTTCCAGTCCAAATGTTTTCTCTCCTTCCTGGTAGATTGTATAAGCCAGGTTCTCGAGCTTTTGTTCGTCGTCGCCTTTGAATTTGGTGGTTATTCTTGATACCTCGTTGTCGAATTTTTTATAACTTGCTGCATCATTTGCTTTCGGCCACTTAATCTTCGTCTTCTTCACGCCTATCACTGTTTGTGACTGTTCTAATTCAACTGTGGAATGTCCCTCGCTGTGGTTATTTTCCCGGAGGTTCTGGCCACACGTCTTACGGTTCATCAACCCGCGCTGTTGAATTACTTTCTTCTGACATACCTTCCCTTGGTGGATTCTGAGCCCGATGTAACTAGCAAACACCTTTCCGCAGCAGCTGAATTCCTCGTCTACCAATCCTTTACCGCATCCTTTCTCATTATCCATTTCCGGTCCAAGTCTGTTTCGTTTTTTTCCGTCCCTATTTGATCCTTTATTCTCCCCCCGTGGTCCGGGATCATGGGGGCATGATTTCCCATGCTTTTTCGTTGCAATTTTACCCCGGATCGGGCTGCAAGCCCATTGATCCTTCGTTACGCTTTTGTACTGTCAAGCGTCTCTCCGCTTTGTCATCCCTCTTTCTGGATTGTCAGCAAGTCTTTCCCTGCAGTCAGTATCTGAGAAGGTTTTTAACTTTTAAATTTTCATATTCAAAAGAGACAGAGACTTCAAACTGTTGCTACATCCTCTGGAAAATTATAATATATATATATATATATATATATATATATATATATATATATATATATATATATATATATATATATATATATATATATATATGTGTGTGTGTGTATATGTATATGTATATATATATATGTGGCGTCAGTAATTACTCAAGGTAGGCAGTTGGTGACCTTTATGTAGAAAAACACAAAAAATAAGCGAAACACGGGCACGCGACTGAGACTGAAAAGCAGGGGCAAATTATGCCTACCTAATCTACAAAAAAAAGAGAACATCTTGCATTTTATGCATATTAATCAGAATAACCTTCATAATTTTATGGAATGAAGTGCATATTTTGCCATGAGAGGAAAATGTTGGTATCGATCTATCTTATATAAGGTAGGCACTGCCTACCTTGCCTACCAAGGCGACAGGTCCCTGATATATGTATATATATATATATATATATATATATATATATAAAATGATTTAAAATTATAATACAGGGTATCTAAGAGATACCGCCACGTTGAAAAATAGCAGTCAAATTCTGACTCTAAAACCACAATAACCGCAATTGTGGTTATTGTGGTTTTAGAGTCAGAATTTGACTGCTATTTTTCAGCGTGGCGGTATCTCTTAGATACCCTGTATTATAATTTTAAATAATTATTACCTTTGATGGTTTTTATTCCCATGCTGGCCACTTGATAAGATCAATATTTTAAATATCGATCTTATCCTTATTTATATATATATATATATATATATATATATATATATATATATATATATATATATATATATATATATATATATATATCGCTTAGGTATTGCAAGATCTGGCGTAGAACTCAGTATACGTATAATTTAGAACGAAGTGTTAGACATGTATAGAGCAGTAATAAGAAAATGTGGTGTGTGTGTGTGTGTGTGTGTGTGTGTGTGTGTATGTGTGTGTGTGAGTGAGTGTGTGTGTGTACGCTCATAGTTGTTGTGCTTAACAAGCAGTGTAACGTTGTGTTTCGTTGCATTGCAGCTTGACAATTAGAGAACGATAAAAGAATTACCAGTCTTAAAAAAATAAATAGTAAGGTCATTATAATCGACTAAATAGTAGAAGGAGGTGCTTCAGAATGGCCGCAACCCACTGACTGAAACCAGTAAAAGAATAAAAGAAAGTTACTGCAAGTTATTTCATATCAGTTTCTCTATTTTTCCACAGAACTACCTTATACATACCTTGTTTATATACTGTCAGAGAGATTTTCTCCAAATGACTGGTAGACTGTAAAAAATTTTTCTCTGCGGTTTATATTACCGTTCAGCTAAGAAACTTTCGCAGCCAAAGAATCAAGCATTTAAAAAAAAAATGATTTGGAATAATTTCATGAAATTCGTCCCAGACCAACAACCTCCAAACTTAGCCCAGAGCTACACAGAGTTGAAAGATGAAATCTTTGAAAAAGAAAGATTTCATCTTTTCTGCATCATTAACTGTTGGCTACTTGCCAATGTATCAAATGATAAGCGGAAATATATCTTTTGTATACTGACTTTTTTCATTATAAGAAACAGATTTTTCTCCAAATTCATCTTGTTTTATCATCAATATTTTAAAGATAGCAAGGAGAGATGAACTAGCAAAATCGGGGTCGGATAAAAAATAAAGACCTTTGCTCTGTTTAGTTATAGCCTATGCGTTGTGAGTTCAAAACCCACTGAAGTCAACTTCGTCTTTCAGCTCTACGAATTCAATAAACTAATTTTATTCAACATATTCCCACCTCAGATTCATACATTTATTACGGCGGCCCTTCAGTTTTTCTAAGTCCTGTAAAAAGAACTAGGAAGGCAGGGTCTCCAACCAGCAATCACATCCGAATCGGAGTGAAATTTCGTTCCCTTGCGAGGTTTTTTCAATTGTGGAAAGTGGTGGTAGTCGGAGGGTGCCAAGTCAAGAGAGTAAGTTCGGTGGCTTACCAATTCGAAGCCAAAGTACTAGTACATTGTCCCACAAAAACAGAACACTACGGCGTTTCTACTTCGAAGCTTCACGTAGTTCGTCCAACAGAGACATTTGGCATTCTTCGTTGATGGTGCGACCCTTTGGCAGGTATTTATGAGGAGTATTCCGTCTTTATATTAGAACACTGAAGCTAGAATCTTTCTAACTGACTTCTGGGTCCGAAACTTCTTGGGATGCTGTGAACCGCTGTAGCGCCATTTCATTGATCGCTGCTTGGTCTGGGGATCATAATGTTAAAGCCAAGTTTCATTTATGCTAATTAAACGAGCCATAAAACCAGTCTCTCCCGTTGCAAACCAGTCCAAAATCACCTTTGATGTCACTACTCTGATCTGGGTTCAGGCATTTTGGCAACAATTTTGCAGAAAGCTTTCTTACCACCAAAATGTCGTGGATGATGTAGCCAACTCTTTCGCGGGAACCCGCCAGAGGCTCAGCTAAAACTTCAGCTGAAATCCGGTGGTCCTCGAGAATCATGATATGCACAGCGTCGGCTTTGTTCACTGGTTGCGGAAGTTCATCTGTAACCTCGAAATGACCAGTCCGAAAACTTAAAACCTAGATTTTCACTGTGGAACAAGACGAGCAGCAGCCCTGCAAGACTTCCCTCCTCTCGCCCATGGATTTCCACGTCTTCTTGCCTTGCAAAAAAAAAAAGGAACTTCATGACCGCTCGTGCTTCAATCTTACCAAAATCCCACTTTAGGAGCTGCCATTATGCGTTAAGTTTGCACAAAAGAGAAAGATATATTGTATAACATCATGATTCTTTGCACATCTCCTAAATAATTGTCCTACCTCCCCTGTAAATGTAACAGTTCTACCCTTTCGCGACACACTTAAAGCCAGGAACTTTTCAGCACCACTTTGTGTATAATGCGCGCACGCGCGCGTATGTGTATGTATAACCACTAACTTACGGAGACCTAAAAACATTATACCTGTTGTCGAGCGGTGGTGGGAGACAAAAAAAAAATCAGATATAAAGATACACACATATATATACATATATGTACACCAGGCTTCATTCAATTTCCGTCTACTAAATCCACTTACAAGGCTTTGGTCGGCCCGAGGCTGTAGTAGAAGACACTCAACCAAGGTACCACGTAGTGGGACTAAACCAGGAACTCTGTGGTTAGGAAGCAAACTTCTTGCCATACAGCCACGCCTGATATATATATATATATATATATATATATATATATAATAATAATATTAGGGACAAAATCCAAAATTACAGGTAAAAAACTCAATTAAAATCAATTTACAAAAAATTAAAATTAAATTGAGCCTTATAGATAAAGTATATATAAAATATATAGTTTTAGGGAAAATAACCAATTTTCAAGAACTCATCGATGAAAATCCACTATCACATATAGAAAAATTAATAATTAAAAGCACAATAAATGAGTATAATATAAAGTAAAGTAAATATCATAAGATAAATATAATAAAAAGATTACATGTGTTTCATAACCAATTTTCAAATAGAAAAGAAATTTAAATCGATTAAAATCAATTGAAATTATCGAAAATAAGTTCTATTCAAAAATATAGCTACTCGTCAGATCGTAAGTAGAACAATAATTAGATATATATCAACCAACAATAAGTACCAAATGAATTAATATGAAATACTTATTATATAAAGACAGAAAAATTATTAAAAAAATATCATAATATCAAAATAATAACCATTCAATAATCATCCCTTCATCCATTATAATAACATGTATATTATATACAAAAAACATCTTACATAAATTATCATTGTTTTAAATTATCATTGTTTTAAATACAAGTTGAACGAAGTTTAAGTTTAAAATATTAATGAAGATAAAATTAGTACATATTTAACCGGTGTAATAGTTAAAGCTATACTATTTAAAGCTAAAGACGTTTATTTAATTATAATTAAAGATCAATTGAATAATAGAAAAATACAAGATTATTTATTTCTACAAACGTAATAATAAAAAATATGAATGAAAAAATTATGAATGGAAAAATTATGAATGAAAAAATTAGGAAAGAAAAAATTATTAAGAATATACAAAGTATATATATATACTTTCATAATTTTTTTATAATACATTCATAATTTTTTCATTCATATTTTTTATTATTACGTTTGTAGAAATAAATAATCTTGTATTTTTCTATTATTCAATTGATCTTTAATTATAATTAAATAAACGTCTTTAGCTTTAAATAGTATAGCTTTAACTATTACACCGGTTAAATATGTACTAATTTTATCTTCATTATTATTTTAAACTTAAACTTCGTTCAACTTGTATTTAAAACAATGATAATTTAAAACGATGATAATTTATGTAAGATGTTTTTTGTATATAATATACATGTTATTATAATGGATGAAGGGATGATTATTGAATGGTTATTATTTTGATATTATGATATTTTTTTAATAATTTTTCTGTCTTTATATAATAAGTATTTCATATTAATTCATTTGGTACTTATTGTTGGTTGATATATATCTAATTATTGTTCTACTTACGATCTGACGAGTAGCTATATTTTTGAATAGAACTTATTTTCGATAATTTCAATTAATTTTAATCGATTTAAATTTCTTTTCTATTTGAAAATTGG
The DNA here is from genome assembly GCF_046866305.1 of Octopus bimaculoides. Taxonomy (NCBI): domain Eukaryota; kingdom Metazoa; phylum Mollusca; class Cephalopoda; order Octopoda; family Octopodidae; genus Octopus; species Octopus bimaculoides. The sequence goes on along the minus strand of NC_142932.1, from coordinate 55,354,173 downwards.
TTATGAAACACGTGTAATCTTTTTATTATATTTATCTTATGATATTTACTTAACTTTATATTATACTCATTTATTGTGCTTTTAATTATTAATTTTTCTATATGTGATAGTGGATTTTCATCGATGAGTTCTTGAAAATTGGTTATTTTCCCTAAAACTATATATATATATATATATATATATTTGTGTGTGTGTGTGTGTGTGTGCATACATACATACGTACATGCATATGCCCCCACCCCCACACATGCATTATATGTAAGTACACACACGCACACACACTCACACACACATACAATATGTGTGTTTATATATATATATATATATATATATATATATATATATATATATACATAAGATAAAGTAAAAGAGAGCAGAAGAAAGACCGAGAGCGAAAGATAGGGAATGAGAGGGAGAATAAAATTCCATGCTAGCTTCCAAGAGAAATCCTTAAGAGGAATGTGGGTCACATAGATATAAGAAGAGTGTATACATAACGGCATGTGTTCTCGGTTTCTATGTTCTGTTGTTCAATAATAAAATATAATGAACAAAATTCCCAGAAAAATGTAAAACAAAGATGTTATATTTGGAAAGAGACGAAGGGAGGAAATGTTAACTAAAAGAAGTAAAAGATAAATGTATAGATTTAAAAGCAGAGAAAAAAAATATAACGACGATACATACATACATGCATACATACATACATACATACATACATACATACATACATACATACATACATACATACACACACACACACACACACACACACACACACACACACACATATATATATATATATATATATATAGGGAAGGAGAGAGAGTGAGAAAGGTACTGCGTTCTTTCTATATTCATTGTGGAACCAGTGTAAGTGTTGTTGATATCTGTCTTTGAACGTTCTGCTTGTTGCACCGATATAACTTATATATTCTTTGTTTTGACTCTTGCAGAAATGTTGCATTTATGATAAGTTCTTTTCGGGAAGTTTCCACTTGACTGGCATAACTTTGATCTGTTGCCGTTACATGTATTTTTGGTTGTGGGTTGTGGGTTTCTAGATATTTGATTATTCGTTGTTTCGCTGCTGCTGCCCTCGCCGCCACCACCAGTACCACCAGCAGCAGCAGCAGCAACAGCAGCAGCAGCAGCAGCAACAGCAGCAGCAGCAGCAACAGCAGCAGCAGCAGCAGCACCACCACCACCACCGCAACCACCACCACTACTACTACTACTACTACTACTACTACTAGTCTTATCTGCTTCTAAAAGTTAAACAGTAAAGTCAATATTGATGAGACGTTATGTAAAAGAAAAACAACGTAAGCAGCAGATTAAGACTAACAGTCAACATATTGGTAACGATGGGGATGATGACGAAGGGGTTAATGATGATAATGATAATGATGGAGAAGATAATGACATTGATGATGGTGTTGGGAATGTTGGTGGTGATGATGATAATGACGATAATTATTATAACAATGATAATGATGATGTTGATGGTGATGATGGTGATGGTGATGATAATAACTATTCCGTTTGTTGGTAAATGGCAAAAAATGTGAAGATGTTGAAAATAAAATGATTTTATGAAAAACAAAATGTAGGAGATAGGAAGATGATGAAGGTGGAGACCTATAAATATATGCAGGTGGAGACCTCTAAATATAAATAGATGTTAATGATGTAATGATGATGGCGATGATGATGATAATAATGATGATGATGAGGAGGAGGATGTGGATGACGACGACGATAATGATGATGACGATGATGAGGATGTTGAGGATGATGAAGATGGTTGTGGTGGTGGTGACGATGACAACGATGGTGATGAAAGGAAGAGGGACAGTGTAAGAGAAAAAATACAAGAAGGGAAAAATGTAAAGATCTTTTGGTTGACGCGAATGAACGGAAAAAGAACTTTTAAGAGAGAGAGAGAGAGAGAGAGAGAGAGAGAGAGAGAGAGAGAGAGAGAGAGAGAGAGTGTGAGAGAGAGAGAGGGAGAGAGAGAGAGCGATAGAGGGAGAGAGAGAAAAGAGACAGAGTGAATATGTATAAATGTACGGAAACAGGCACTAACATGCACATATACATAGTCGACATATAAATATAGATACAAACGCACACACACAAACACACACACATGGACATATATGCGCGCGCACACACACACATGCATACACATATACACACACATATATAGGTGCTGATATATATCCAGTTAAAGGGGGAGAGAAGAGGGAAGGAAGGAGTGAAGTGGAGGTGATGGCGGGGATGGTGGAAAGGAAACTGGTAAGAAGTGTTTATACAATTTTTCTCAACACATCAAAAGAATTATTGTTTTATAAAAGATAACGAATCTCTAACTCCTAGGTATGAAGCAATTCTCAATGGTATTTTCTAGACAATACTTCTGCTTACAGGAATTCTTTTGAGCGTATAAAAATTTGTTACCCTTTCGGAATTTTTTTTGGCACTTGCCAGGTTATCCAAGGAAACTATAGTGAACATAATTATAATTTGTTACAGATAGCTTGGCACTTAACAATGCTGGTTCCCCAGTTTCATATTATTGAAGTTAAATAGCGTTAAGTCTGGTTAATAATAAAGATATTTTTTTTTGTCATATCAGGAACTTGTCCATGTCGGAATAATACATGCATTGTAGCATTGCTTATCAGTCGTTTGAGTGTTAGTCATTCCGTTTATATCCATTTTTTTTTCATCATAAACGACTCAGAGACGTCATCCGAATGCAAAAGAATAAAAGACAAAGCAAGCAAGGAAACAAACAACCAAACAGTGACACTTAGAAATGCTTTTCAGAAATATTTATGTGATGAGGAAACATTAATATTAGAATATGACTAATATAATTTTGATTGTGGCTTTGGCAAGTTAGGAAGATGAGTGCAGACCTGTGCTAGTCTCATTATAATCAACGAGGCACAGCCTTCTTTGCATTTGTCAAATTAGCGATGGAAGAATCACAAAGTAAAAGTACAATATTGCACATAGTTTCGTGTCGGAACAATGGCATATCAAAGATTTGTGCTGCTTGGGGCCGTTTTCGAGTTTGCTTCTCCCTACGAAAAATACGTAAAGTACTGTTGTCAAAATATGCTGCCCAGAGTGGATTGCTTCTCTGGCTCCTTGCCGTTGCACCACTGATACGAAAATAGAATTGCTTGTAGAAAAAAAAAAAAGATTCAGGGGTGCCATCTTTAAATAGTGCCGACAAATTTGATATAGGGATAATTAAAATGTTAATTACAAATAATTATGTAGTCAGGAAAAAGCAACAACGAAAAGCAAAAAGCAAAAACAAAAACAAAAACAAAAACAAACAAAAAATTATAAATATTATTTTAAATGTTTCAGCACGAACAAGTGACATAGTCAAACACATTTCGAATTTAATATAAAAGTGCATGAAAGCGGCGAGCTGGCAGAATCGTTAGCACGTTGGGCAAAATGCTTAGCGGTATTTCGTCTGTCACTACGTTCTGAGTTCAAATTCCGCCGAGGTCGACTTTGCCTTTCATCCTTTCGGGGTCGATTAATTAAGTACCAGTTACGCACTGGAGTCGATATAATCGACTTAATTCGTTTGTTTGTCCCCTCTGTGTGTAGCCCCTTGTGGGCAGTAAAGAAATAAGAATCGTTGGCTTGCCGGGCAAAATGCTCAGCGGCATTACGTCCGTCCTTACGTTTTGAGTTGAAATTCCGCCGAAGTCGACTCTGCATTTCATGCCTCCGGCATCGATAAAATAAGTACCAGTTGAGCACTGGGAACAACGTAATCGATTCATCTCCTCTCACAAAATTGCTGGCCTTGCGCCAAAATTTGAAACCAATATAAAAGATAATCAGCGCAGTATAGCCTTTACCGTGGTTACAAAAGTAATGACGAAGGATTCTTTATGTCTTTGTTTAAAATCTCAGTATAGTCATTTCTGAAGAATTACAAACAAGGGTACATATTACCAAATTCAATAACCTATCGCTCGAATGCAGAACTATTGAACGATGTGGCAGCAATTCATATCATATAAAAAGCACTTTGCTATGATCAGTTTCAGAGCTAGTTGACGAAATATTAGCAGTTCGTATAACAACTTCACTTGCCAAGCTGCATGCAAGTACCACATAGTAGTAGAGTTTATGTTAATAGTTTGTAGAGTTGAATTCAACTTGTTTTGAGTGTATAATTGTTGTTGCTTACAGCTCCAAATTTAAAAATAAAAGCATTCATGTATATTTCATCGACAAAATATAGCACAAAGGAATGATTATGAAACATTTTGTGCTTAACTCAATGACTCAGCGACATTTAAAGTTACAAAAACACTGCGCTGATTTTAATAGTTATATATCTTTCCCTTCTCAATACATACACATCCAAACACACATATATACACACACGTGTGTATGTGTGTGTGTGTGTGTGTGTGTGTGTGTGTGTGTGTGTGTGTGTGTGTGTGGAGGGAAGGATACAAAAATGTCAAATTTCTATAAATAGACGTATGTGATTGTATAAGTTAGTGCGAAGGTAGGAATCAGAGAGTAGGAAATGTATAATGATATACGTAGGCGTGCGCACACGTACATGTGCATGTGCGTATATGCATACAGACATACACATACGTGCACACGCACATACATACGCCCTGGTGCACATGTGCTTACATGTGCACCAGTCACACGCACCTGTGCATACAGGTACATACGTATACATATATACACATACACACACTCATATATATTTGTATATACATATGCACGTACACACACACATACACACATATATATATATATACATATGTATATATATAAAACAAATAATAAATGAGTATATGCATATATACGTACAGGTATGTGCATACCTACGTCTACCTGTATATATAGGTGCATATCTGGGTGCAGGACGTTGCAAAAAAAAACGTAGACAAAAAAATAATAATAACTAGAGTACAGAAAACACACAGGCCACATAGAGAACATTTTCCTTCATCAGCTACCCCCATTCTAACACAGGCGTTTCGAAGAGTTAGGACAGGACGCATCGTTAAAATGGCTCTTCCCACGGACTACAAATTAAATTTGTATACACAAATTAAATTTGTACCATGGAGGAATGTAGTGGCGGACAGAAAACAAGACAGGAAAACAAACGGATATATATATATATATATATATATATATATATATATATATATATATATATATATATATATATATATATATATATATATATATATATATATATATATATACGTATACATACATACACATACATACATATACCCACATACATATACATGCATACGCAAATATACATGCACACACATTTATATACTATTCATATTTATCCGCTTGCATGTCCATATATGTAGTATTAAATGATTGATATCATTAAAGTAAGATAGGGGAGTTAAAAAATTAAAAAAGAGATAAAGGAAAGTTAAGTAGGGTTGTCGGGGATTACCTAAGGGGTGTTGTGGATATATACTGTGTGGTTATTTAGATTTGTGGTAAAATTTGAAGGTATGAAATAAGCGGATGGTTACATGTACTTAGGGCCTCATTATATGTATTTAGTAGTGTCGAGGGGTTGTGTTTTAATATGTGGAGTGCCTCTTTTAGGCATAACTTACTGGCTAAGCGTTGACATTGGTATGGAAGCCCTGAATCTATTATGGACCATGACAAAATGTAGGGAATATTTCTATTTTTGAGATGATGTTTGTGACTGGGGAGTGTTGTGGATTTACTGTGTTTCTCGTATCTAAAAGAAATGAGATGAGCGGCATATTGCTGTTTGAAATTTATTGTTGACTCTCTCTATATATAGCTGTAGAATTGTGTAATGTATTGAGGACGGTGCATTTATAAATATTTATAAATTACATTAGATCTACAATGGGTTTATAGAGGGAGGATGGACCCAGGGTGGCAGTTACAAGTGGGTGTATTTTGGGGATTATTTTCAGGAATGGAAGAGGTAATACTGCCAGAGGAGAGGTTAGACATGGAGGTAGACTGATCCAAGTTATTAGTATTATTACTATTATCGTTATTATCGCTATCGTTGTTGTTAATTTTTCTATCTGTAACGGTGGCAGAAGTTGTGGTAGTCTTCTGGATAGTTTTAGTAGCATGGGTTGGGTTATGGCTATGGTCTAACGTATGGAGTTCAATGCTGGAGCTGTGTATATGTTGAGCGCTCGTGTATTCAGAGTTGTTATAGCATGAGTTTTAATAGTAGAAAGAAAGCTTTTGTTTATTAGAGGCTACTATCTTAGACTCGAAGTTGGGTGGGGTGGAATAGGATAGCTTCAGGGTAGATCTATTAAAGATAGAGTAGTATTTATGTTGACGAGGGAAGTTCGAGTCCAGT
>NC_142932.1:55327764-55337764 GCF_046866305.1 Octopus bimaculoides | reverse complement strand
CTGTGACAAAACATACATTACTCGGCCAGCTTGTCTCCTTTACTGGCATATAATATTCAAAACTACTTTATCCAGAAATTTATCGATTTTTAAGACGGTAGCATAGTGTTTAAAGAAAATTTGGCTGCAATTCAGGATCGTCTCTCTAGAGATAATAATAGTTTGTGAGTTCAATAATTTCGTTATTGCCAGGAATAGAAAAAATGTATACAATTTAAAATACATCACTTGAAGATGATTAGGGAATTACATAGTATCCTCTGGAAAATAACTATTTCCGTATTGTCAGGAATATGTTGGTTAATTTGGAAATGTTTTGAAAATCTCAGATTCATTGGTAATATAAACATGCCTTTTTTTCTCTTGGAAATATAATTTTGGATTGTTATTGGCAGCAGTAAAGTGTTTAAGAAATGTAGACTAGCTATATATTGTCTGAGAAATATGAGCTGCTTGTGCATTTATTTTCTGACGAAATATAGGTTAGTTTTGTATTGTTTTAAAAAGTAAGGATGTTATGAAGTACTTCGTAAATTTTTACGCCATTCTGTAGCGTCAGGCACAAAACCGAAAATTGTTGTGGAGGAAAGGAAAGAAAAAAATTGCACGATGTCATACATTTCTCAAGAGAATTGGTGGCGTAAGTAGAGGTAATTGAAATGAATTTCTTGCGAGAATGGAAACCAGCTGCAGATTCACCTAACGGCAGCTAACCTCTACGGTGCCGGCATCCCACCTTTGTAACAGCTCATCTTAGCCACGCGCGCGCGCGCAGCACATGCATTAGTTTTGTTTGAAGAAATGGCTGTGCTTGTGTCTAAGGCTGAGGCTTCTCATGAATAGCTGCAAGAAGATGTCTGTAGGAAAACGTCTTTCTGCATCCATCTAGAAGACGGAATGAAGATGGGGTGTAGCTATTTCCAAATGGTTGATGGAGCTGGAGAGAAAAGATGGCTGTAATGATTACTGCGGGGTCTTGTGGGTCACAATATTATTAGCAAGAGGAGAACAGACAAGCTAGTCGGGTGTGCACGAAGCCAGAGAAGTAGAAAAGGCAGTGGGGAGGAGGAGTCATTTGGGCCCAAAATTGAAGTGAGTTGCTGAATGAAATCATGGCGGTTAATTGGGTGACCTTTCTTTGGATGTCGTCTAGGATGTCCGTGTGTGAAGCAGCAGCAGCGTTCTTTGCCAGGAAAGGTATTCAATGATCGTGAAGACTTGGCATCTGAAGCGACCTTGGTAATTCTAGTAAAGTGTTACCATTGTTTAGACTAGAGGAATATGATATTGTTTAGGGCTGGAGGAATATGATATGTATAGTGATTGTCTTTGTGCTTTTGAAGAAGACAAAATTAGCATAACCTTTTTGAAGACGCTTTTGAGGTCTTTGTTCATGGTGTTGGTGCGGGTTTTGCGTAAGGTTTCTATGTTGCATGTGGAAGACAAACAAATGCAAATAATTAGAAAGGATGGAAGGGTGGTATCGTCTGCATATGAGTGCTAGTTGTGAGAAGTGACTTGAAATAAATCAAGCTTGTTAGGAACAAAACTTTACCATAGGAAATTCCAGGATATAGAGAATGTAGATCCAAAAGAATGTCTGATAGTTCCAAGAGGTGAAAGAAGGAAAGTGCACAGAGATAGGAAGTTTTCCAAAAAGCTTTCGTTGCCAGACATAGAAGAATGTTTTGCTGATTTCCTTTGAAAGCACATTGCTTTTAATAAATGCTTCGTGGGCGAGCGCTGAGTGACAAGAGAGAGTAGGAACCCAGTCCATCTGGTTTTACAAAAACTGAACAGGTGGTCACTAAGAGGGAAAGAAATTTAAGGTGAGGAAGATGGTTATCTTATTGCTGTCTCCATCATATTTAAGACGTTGGAAACGAATGCGATCTGGAAATAAGTGACAGGGTGAGAGGTGTTGCTTTCTGGAAAATGGGATTTATTCCACAGATTTAATTATATCTTGGAGTTGGGTGGTAGACAAAAAGAAATAATGAAGAGTTTAGAAATAACACGGGTTAGATGTCGAGCTTTCGGGCAGTGCAAATCAATCATTCTTCACGTTCCAGATGATAACTCTGCTCATGCGGAGCAAAAGCTAGTTTAAGGGGATGGGTGATTTTTTTCGGTGGTGGGGAAAGCTCATGATAATCGAAGACGTTTTGATCAATGTAGTTCTAAATTATACCATGTCAGAAATTCAAATGAGCGATCACGCTAAAGCACGTTAGATCTATCAAAGCGAAAGAGGATCAAAGAACAACAACAAAATACTAACTGGCAGTGTTGTTAGAATGTAAGTATTTTGAAACACATCGCTGCGTTCTGAGTTCAAATCCTTCTGAAGTTAACATTACATATTTTTCAGTTGTCGATAAACTAAAGTATTTGTCCATGTCGGTAGAATTGTTAAAACATTGGATGAGATGTCTCGTAGTATTCGTTCCGGCTATTTGCATTCTGAATTCTTGGCTGGTAGATTTATTCTATCGCTCAGATTAACACCACCACGTTAATATTTGGATGCCTTTAGCGGAGTCCACTCTGTTGCAAGTATTTGGTTGTAGATTTGAGGATACCTTCATCTCTTTCTCCCACCAGCTTTGAAGGTCTTGAAAACTAAAGAATCACCAACACTTCTCTTCCTTCCCAAACTAAACAATACAAACAAGAATTGGTATTCTTTCATAAATACAATTATTGATAATTAATTTATATTTATACGCAATTAAAATAAATACAATGATGTAATTATAAAGACAAATATAAACACATGTTTGTACATGCATTCATATTATCTAATATGATGGAGAACTCTGCCTTATTGTTGTTTAGCCAAAGGTTAACCGTGATCGAGCAAAGCTGGTTTTCAAACTTTGACCTTCCTTTATTTTTATGACTAAGCTGGATTACAACATTAAACGTTTTTTCTTTATTTAAGATGACAGGATTTGATTCGTGGAAAATTTGGACGCTATATCTAGCAGGTCAAGTGACTATGTAATGATTGCATCATTATGAGCGAAAGAGCCATCAATACGGCTATTTTGTTCATAATAATACATATTAATTTAAGTGGGATGCTTTGGGAAATTTTCATTCAGAGATGGAGTGTGATGTCAGTAAGGTTCTTTGTTGTTATCACAACCTATATCGCTTTTCTTGTTAGCTATTGAGTAGCTACTGAGTTACATATCAAGAAAGTAGATTATGGGCTTCCCAGATATACCCAGCAAAATTTAGAGAACAGTCTAGTTATAGTTTAAAAAAGGCTCGTTTTTTTGTCTTCTTGAATTGAAAAGAAATATAACTTTTTCTAGGATTTCCTAATTATTCTTAATTAAACGCTGTTTCAGAACCATAAAGGATATTCGGCAATGAAGATCAAATAATTGGATGATGCAACCACTTTTTACGCTGTCTATAAATAATTAAATCTGTTTGGGTCAAAATACGAGATTGCTCTAACTGATGATTTAGTATTTGTGGAACAAGTTGATCTGTAAATCAGTGATGGCAACTTGCGGCCCGAGTGACCACTTGATTGGCGCGCCTAACGAAAAACTACTTTGAATTTTTTCAGAAGGCAGCCGTGGCTATGTGATAAGAAGCTTGCTTCCCACCACATGTTTCTGGGTTCAGTTCCACTGCGTGGCCCTTTGGGCAAATGCCTTCCACTATAACTTCTGGCTGACCAAAGCCTTGTGGATGGATCTGGTGGACGGTAACTGAAAGAAGCCCATCGTGTGTGTGTGTGTGTGTGTGTTTGTTTTTGTGTCTGTGTTTGTCCCCCACCACTGCTTGACAAGCGATGTTGCTGTGTTTATATATATATATATGTGTGTGTGTGTGTGTGTGTGTGTGTGTGTGTGTGTGTATTCGTGTCTGTATTTGTCCTGCACCAGCGCTTGACAACCGGTGCTGTGTGTTTACGTCCTCGTAACTTAGCGGCTCGGTAAAAGGGAACGATAGAATACGTACCAGGCTTAACAAAATGTAAGTACTGGGGTTGATTCGTCCGACTAAAAATTCTTCAAAGCAGTGCTTCAGAATGGCCGTATTCTAATGACTGAATCAAATTAAAGATAAAAGTGTGGACAGCCTAATAATGTGTCCTGTCCCAGGCGGCCAATTTCTACTAAAACGTTGTCCATGCCTACTGTAAACCCTAGGATGAGATTTAAGAAAATTTGTTTGCTATTTCTGTTGGGCACATCGGGAAGCGACTCGTAAACTTTTTTTTTCGTTGGTTCGTTTACATCAACGACGAAGAGTATGATGTTGTAGAGTTCATTTTCTCACTGCCGCTACACAATAGAAAAAGCAAAAACGGAAACCGAAGGGAAATTCGATTTTACGCTGACGCAACTACGAGCGCCGATAAGGCTGTATGACTATGTATTTTTTCCTTCTGGCAATGATCATGGTGATGATGATGATGATGACTCGGCTTTTTAGGTGAGAGTCTTAGCGGTGTTGTGCAAACTGTTTTGAGTTTAAATTTCAGCACAGGCATTACTGACAGCCACGTGTCTTTAACCTCTAGAATAAGATTATACTCGTCTACAAGTTGATAGCAACTATATATGTGTGTGTGTGTGTGTGTGTGTGTGTGTGTGTGTGTGTGTGTGTGTGTGTGTGTATTTATTATTTATGTGTCATATGCGCATTTGATGGTCGCAACCTAGTTTTAGTAAAAAATAACTGATCGCTATCACCACCACCATCTCCGTTACAATCAAAGCCATCACCACCATCACGCCCACCATCACTATCACCATACCCACCAGCACCAGCACCAGCACCAGCACCAGCACCACCACCATCACCACCACGATCATTATCATCATCACCTCAACCTCCCATATCATTGGCATCAACAAATATAGCAAAGAACCTTCAGGAATCCCCATCCCCAAAACGCTGAACCAAATACTAAAATGAGTCAAATAAAATGAAGTCAACAAGCCTTTGTTTTCAGTTAAAACATCCCAAACAACATCAACTGATTGATGCTGGAAAATTCTCTTGTTATTTACACACGGCCCGAGATTCAACTTGACTGGAAATCCGTGTCAACGTTTGAGCCGATTGTTGCTTTCAAGGTATTTGCTTGTAAAGGTCAAAATGTTATGGCACCCATCATTGGGTGGAGTTACACAAAACGGACAATCATATCCTACTTACAGTCAACATTCCAAAGAGAAAGAGATTTTGTATTTCATTGTTCCCCTACCACTGAATTACCGCTGGTTTCCATGAGTGTTAACGCTGGTGTGGGGAAGATTGTTGATAACTCCGCCAACCACCGCAAAAAAAACAAAAAAACAAAACAAAACATCGTCGAATGCATTTTGGTATATATTTAGAATGTATTTTTTTTTCTAGGAATAACGGTCATCGTTTGCAACAACAACAATGTCAACATTTGCGATACTATCAAGATTTGCGATACTATCCCTTTATTTCTCATCGTAGGTGGGCAGATTCCTAAAGATTCTGCTCGCATATTTACAGCAAAAAAGGTACAGAGCCAGAACGTTAGATCGTGTAGGTGTATTTTTACCCACTCCGATGTTTACACACGGCCAGTTATACGTCACTGTGAGTAGAGCAACGGACTTCAGTAATTTGAAAACTAGTGTCGACCAAATAGAAAATATCGTCTATAAAGAAGTTTTGTAGTCATATTCATATTATCGAAAGGAATATGATTCATAATTTAAATAAGGAAATTTGTGAACTTTGAATGTATAAGAGTATAAACAAGCGTAAAATAGTGTAAACAGCTAAAATAAAAGTATAGCTAAATAACATTTTTTTCTTAATACTTTTTGTGTAGTGGTCGAAGAAAGGTTTGGGGATCTAGTTCAAAACGGGGGCACCAGTTTTCATTTATGTTTTATGTAGTGTTTTTGGTACCGAAAGACTTTCAAACTTCGTATACTTATCTATTTTGTGTTATAGAACATAAAAAAATTTTTGTATTCGAATTAATTTCATGTAAAAAATTGTCTTATTTCGATAATTTCAACCAATCACTGACAAGTATTCAGCTGTTTACAGTTACTCCTTTGGCAGTTTAAGCGGTGTAAAGCGTATTTAATCTCCATTACTTCTGACATTTTGCAGAGAGGCAACACACGTGTGTTCGTTTTCCCTAGCCCTAACCCTAACCCTAACCCTAATTGACTTGCTCCTTCCCTCAAAATCCAGGCCTTGTGCCTATAATAGAAAGGTTTATTAGCTACTGCCAATATGCTTCAGCCATTTTTTGACAAGGAAATAATAATTTTATCACCGCCAGAATCGTTTGAGAATCGTTTGTTTACGTAGTCAGCACTTAATGTATTCGGCTGAATGGACGTCAGTCATTGGTTGAAATTACAGAAATACGACAACTTTAACATGAAATAAATTGCAATATAATAATTTTTCTTAAGAAGACTAAGAGAAAAAGATGTTTTATATGACACATTCTACCAGTGTCCCAAGTTTCAAAGTGTTTCGTTAAGAAAATACTGGTGCCCCCGTTTTGAACTAGATCCAGGTCTGGCTTTCATTAGGAGTGGTCCACATAACCATTTATGATACAGAGGCTGGGAGCCTATTTCAGTTTGGGGAGTGAATCGTCATCACATGCCATTTAGTCGGAAACACATGTCATATAGCTGCAATAGAATGCTGTATCACCAACATTAATGTGATTTCTCTAAGACATCACCCAGTAATCTCTCAAGTCCATTTACCCATTTCTCAATACGTACCTCTGTTAATGACTTCCCTCCCTCATTTTATGCCTCCATCGTAGATGGGTAGATTTGCTAGTATAAGAAAGAGCAACAGTTCGGTTTAATACTATATAAACCACTGCTTAAGAAGGCATTCATTTTTACTCTTGAGGAGATACAGTACATAACTGCACCTCCTCAAAGATAAAAGTATTGTATGACAGCTTATATAAGCATTAACGCAATAAATACATAGTTATGAATAACTTCATAGCAATAACGGACGAAGGAAATGAAGCAATGTTTTTTTTCATGTTAATACTAATAAAAGCTGTTGTTTTTTAATATATTCATTTCCTCCCTTCAGGAGATACAGAAATATATGGAAACAAATGTACTGTTGCCAAATTATGATCCGTTAATAATAGAAATATAAAAGAAATGTCTCTACTTTTACAATGTTTTGATAATTTTACTGAGTTATTGCCTCTTCAATATCTGTTCGACTAACACACACACACACAATTACATACTTATATATGTGTGTGTATGCGTGTGTACATGTACGAATTATATATGTATATATATATATATATATATATATGTATAACTCTTCTCCGTAATTCTCCTTCGGGTTTGTTTACAAACTTATAAATATGTGTGTGTGTGTGTGTGTGTGTGTGTGTGTGTGTATAAAACAAGAAGAACGGACCTTAAATAAATTTCAAAAACGAAACATGGAATATTTAACACAACTTACATCTAGGGACTACTAGATGTTTTAGTGACTGTTCACCTCGTCAGTGGTTGTTGGGCTAAAGACAGTTGCCGGTTTAATCGCACAACATATAGTAGTTATTGATTCCACAAGCGGTTAGTATTTCCATTGACCAGGAACGGTAAAACGAACAATAAAATAACAAGCATGTGTGTTACCCTCACCCCAAACTCCACATATTTGGCCACTTTGTGAAAATTAGACTTTGTGCTTACAAATCATTCTTTTTTCTGTGATCACAAATAAGGAGAGTGGATCTAACTGGTTTCAGAATTTACTAATTCCTCATCAGAGATATGTTATTTGTTTCTGTCCAGTGAGAGAGAGAGAGAGAGAGAGAGAGAGAGAGAGAGAGAGAGAGAGAGAGAGAGAGAGAGAGAGAGAGAGAACAGAGTTTACGTAAACTCAGACAGAACTAAATTGATCTGCCTAGTTTACATACCAGTGCAAGCTTTGGGAATATGAATCCAATCACTGTCTTTTAGCATTTACTTGTTTCACTCATTAGATTGCGGCCGTGCAATCTAATGTCCTGAAGAATTTTTAGTCGAATGAATCCATCCACCCCAGTACTTTTTTTAAAGCCTGGTACTTATTCTAGCGTTCTCTTTAGCCGAACCGATGAGTTACGGGGACATAAACACACCAAAGCAGCGGTGGGTGACAAACACACACACACACACACACACACACACACACACACACACACACACACACACACACGCGCACACACACACACACACACACACACACACACACACAACGGGCTTATTTCAGTTTCCGTCTGCCAAATTCATCCACAAAGCTTTGGGTCAGTCTGAGGCTATCGTAGAAGACACTTGCCCATGAATTCGGAATCATGTGGTTGCAAAGCAAGCTTCTTAGCATACAGCCACGCCTGTGTGGAACTTCTGCTAAATTTTCAGGTACTACTATCCCAAACCACGTGTTCCTGTCTACACGCGCGCATACACACACACTAGTTCACGCATTGTTGTTGGCTCTCCGTCGAGGGTTCCAGTTGATCCGATCAACGGAACAGCCTGCTCGTGAAATTAACGTGCAAGTGGCTGAGCACTCCACAGACACGTGTACCCTTAACGTAGTTCTCGGGGATATTCAACGTGACACAGTGTGACAAGGCTGACCCTTTGAATTACAGGCACGACAGAAACAGGAAGTAAGAGTGAGAGAAAGTTGTGGTGAAAGAGTACAGCAGGGTTCGCCACCATCCCCTGCCGGAGCCTTGTGTAGCTTTAGGTGTTTTCGCTCAATAAACACTCACAACGCCCGGTCTAGGCAAGTTCACACATACAAAGAGCTCTAAACATCATTAAACAGCGCATTACTTCCTGAACCAATCAAATCATCTTACTCTGCCTCTCAAATCCAAGTGAGAACTCTTTCCCACATCAAATGACCTCTGTGATCATCTAACTAATCTCCAAGATCAACGCCCGACACTATACTCTCCCCAAAATAAATTACCCGCTATATTTTAAACTAAACACATCAACCAACGATAAAAACAAAGAAAAATAAAACCTATATGATTTTGTTGATCTAGAAACCTAAATATACATAACAATATATTCCGTTATTATCGCAGTCTGAAAAATCGAAAGACGAAATGGGCGCTAAGCGAACAATTGCCTTTTCATTGTAGCAAATAAATATTATACTCTTCTTAACTATCTTGAGTTCTCATAGTTGGCTCTACGCCTGCACAGTACGCAAAACCTACTCATTTACACACAGAAAGACAGACACACATAGTTGTATAGAAAAACACCTCCTCGCAGTTTGTAGCACACGAAAAATGTGCATGTGTGTGCGTATGAGTGTGTTTATATATAATGCGTATGGGAAGACGTATATGTATACATTTGTGTGAGTGAAACAGTGTGTGTGTGTGTGTGTGTGTGTGAATCTATACGCGTGTACTAAGACAATATTAAGCTTATATTAATGATTGAGTGACGAAATTCCGGAAACACAATGAGATTTCCGGAAAAAATACCAGGAAATAATTTGAAAACAAGCAAAACGTTGTTCAAATAAGTATTTTTATAAGAATAACATTAACTTTTTTTTTAAACCAGAAAACACCACACTTTAAATACATTTGTTATTTTATTACTAGCAAAAACTTCAGAGCCAAGGATTGGCGAAACTGTTAAAGACGTGGCCAAACTCTTATATTCTGTAGTGTTTAATTGCGCTCGTTTCTCTTTTCCGTTTGAATTCCACCAAACTAAACTTGTTTTTCTCTCTTTCCCCGAGTGTGACTTTACTAATAGTCAAACATTGCAGTCGATTAAATCCTCGACTAACTCACCACTTGACATCAAATGTGTAGTCATATACAAGGATGTGCGTGTGAGAGAGAGAAAGAGAGAGTGTGTTGCGATATAAATTTAATTGCACGACAAATAACTGGTATTTAGAACTTGCGTATTCCTGTATATCCGAAAGGAAACTGTGAGGG
>NC_142932.1:55297764-55325264 GCF_046866305.1 Octopus bimaculoides | reverse complement strand
ATAACTCCCATGAAAATTCATATATTTTTGATGTTGATCAAATTTTAACCCGAACATAACAGATGAGCATTATTTGTAATTCAACGGTACAACAGTGTAAGACTACCCTTTCAGATATACTTACATTGTGATTTCTGCAATATGGTGCATAAATTGTCAAGTAAATGAGACGCATCTTTGCCTCCACTGATTCACTTGTAAAGTGTTGAGTAAAATTATTTCGTTGCAGACCTCCTTTGAGTCTTTTTATTATCACTGCGACACACATAGTCCCCAGTTGGTAACATTGATTTCAAGGCCTTCCCAGATGAGAGACTGGTTGTTCTAAGACATTTATCGATTGTAAATTTTGTCTGCAATTTGGAAATTATATTCTATGCATAACGGCCATAACTCACATGAAAATTCATATATTTTTGATGTTGATGAAATTTTAACCCGAACATAACAGATGAGCACTGTCTGTAGCTGGTCTTCTCTTGGAAGAGCCCCGCTTCTCACATGGACAACTGTATGTTGGCTGCTCAAGAGTGGGCAGCAAAAAAAAACCTATTTGCATATGCTCCACAAGGGAAAACAAGGAACATTGTTTACAACGAGGTGTTATAATCGCAACAGCAAGAAAGTATGTACATGATCACCTTCTTTTACGAAACTTCATTGACTTTCATATATTTATATTGATATACATATATATACGTGTGTTTGGGTGCGTGTGTGTGTGTATATATATATCTCTATATATAAAGATGAGAATGTGTGTCTGTGTGTCTGTGTGAATCCCTAAAACTCGAGAACTACACAACTCTCTTTTACAAACCCAGTGAAAATACATATATTTCATATGTCAAAGAAATTCAAGCAATACATATAACACCAAAGTTAAAAACATTCCCAACAATTCCACAATCCCCAACCTACAGAGCTATTGAAGAAACTGTTATCATCAACTGACCAAGATTCCTAACATTTGCAAAACAAAATTAGACAATACGACGCTGTACTACAGATGACATCATTTGGAACCACAAGAGATTTAACTGAGGCAGCATTCATCCAAACTTTCAAGATCCAACCTCAGATTTATCATCGCATTGTCTCTCTACTACCTCTGTCAAATGAATCACCAAAATTGGCCTTTCATTATTTATAATCTGAACCTGTTTGTTTGGTTACGAAATAAAATACACAAAACGTGTTTCTGAATTACGTGTATTTACTTTATATACATATGAATTGAAAACTTTCTTCTAGCATTCCACTTAATATCTATGTTCCATGCTGGCATGGATTGGAGAGTTATTAATGTAGAAATATGGTATCGTAGCTACTAACAGTTGAGGGCTGCGTAGTCTAGACGGCGTTTTTCGATTTCATTATTCCCTTTAACCCGGGCAACGCCGGGTATTTCTGCTAGTATATATATAAATATATATGTAGATGGTTCAAAAGGAACACACGAGCTGAAAAGTAACACACGATATATATCGCCTAGTGAATAGAATAAAGTATGCACCTTCGACAATTTTGAAAACCATTGGGACTGGTGTGGAGAATGGTGTTAAATTATCCTCGGATTGGAGACCCGTCCGAATGCTTAGATGTTTAGACTCAGCTAAGTCATCCAAGAGCCAGGGGGCGGTTTTAAACCAAGCGACAGCTTCAGTCTATCGCCCAAGAACACTAACAATCCGTCCGACAGAGCCTCATATAATTTCTGTTTGCTAAATTCCTCTCGCGAGAATTTGACCAACACTGGCTCTTTTCACGTGGGGGAGAAAAAAGTAGCTAGGAAAAGTAAAAACTTGCATACAAATCATTATATTTTATTTATTTATCTTTTCATCGGCTTTTTCATCTAGACTTTGTGATGTATATTTATCCAACATGAAAGATCACGGAAGATTCTGAGACAAGCATTTGTAGAAGTTTCGAGGGTTTAGTTGTGTGTTGTTTATGTGTAGTAACAGACTGTTTGTGTCGTATGTGTAAAGACTGCGTTTGTGCAATTATACGATACTAAGTTACCAAATCTTCTTCGGAGGAAGCTATCCCACGTAATATTGCTTGAAAATATAAGTGTGATACTTGCCATATTGTTTTCAAATTTTGGCACAAGGCCAGTGATTTCGGGTTAAGTCGATTACATCGACCCAGTATTCAATTGGTACTTATTTTATCATTCCTGAAAGGATGAAGAGCAAGGTCGACCTCGGTGGAATTTGAATTCAGAGCGTAAAGGCGAACGAAATATTGCTAAACATTTTGCCTGACGCGGTAACGATCTTACATAATACTGTTCGGAAATACAAGTCTAATACTTGTCATATTAAAACTGTTAACTACACACGTGCGGACACACAACACATAGATACTGACATAGGACGGTGGAAACAACTGTTAGAGATAAGTGCAAGTTGAATGCACTAAATAGTATTAGACATGCTTTCTCAAAGAATACTCTGTGTTAGAGATCATCTACGGAAATGAACTCCTCTGGAATTCCCTCCCTGCGTTAAGTTACGTCACTCACGAATGGGTGTTCAAATTCCAGAGAATAGGACTTTATCAGTTCAAGCAGTTTGATCCTGAAATTCAAAGAAATTCATCTTGTACTGAAAAACATACGTTGTCGAAAATTAACAAAGCTTTCAGAAGACTATATAGTTGATTGAAAAAAAACTACACAAGACATTAAAATTCTGGTCTTTGCTGATTTAATTATTTTTCTTCATGTAATTCTCAAGTGTTCAATAATAATAATAATAATAATAATAATAATAATAATAATAATAATAATTTTTTTTCTTTCTTCTAAAAGTACAAGGCCTGAAATTTGTTAGGAGGGTGCTAGTCAATTACTCCACAATCCTGAAAGGGTGAAAGGCAAAGTTGACTCTGGCGGAATGTGAAGTCAGAACGTAAAAAGCCGGAAGAAAATGACGCTAAGCATTTTTTCCGGCGCAAGTAAACGATCCTGCCAGCTCATCGCCTAAATAATATAATGTTTTCGATCTAGTTTGGATTCTTTGTCATCAAATTTGATTGCAAAGATTCAAATTTGATGGAAAAGAATCCAAACTAGATCGAAAACATCTATAATAATAATAATATTGCACAATTTGTACATAGAAATGGAGATGCATTCATACTTCATCAATAACATTCAATATTTATATATATAGCAATCACATGCACATATACGCATTAGATCCGGCACTGTACTTACATAACCACTCATACTCTCACATTTATAATTACAATTGAACATATACACCACCACCGCTCTGCTTGAAATAACTTCCCATTTTTATTTGCTTTCTTTTACCAGAGATAGAGAGAGAGAGGAGAGAGATAGAGGAGAGAGAGAGAGAGAGAGAGAGAGAGAGAGAGAGAGAGAGAGAGAGAGAGAGGAGAGTGGAGAAAGAGAGAGAGAGAGAGAGAGAGAGAGAGAGAGAGAGAGAGAGAGAGGGAGAAGTTTTTTTTTTATTCTGACAGGGACGTTAGCCTTATGCAGATAATGTCCACAATAGGACTTGTGCTAACAATTTACAGCAAGTCAGGGATACCATCACCTTTACCAGGCATGGGAAACCTTTCCCGAGAAGCAGGCCCGCATGAGACATGGCTCATAATCTGGCGAGCCGCACTCCAAAATACATTTAACGTAAGTTTTTGTTCGCCGTGCCATTCAGAAAGTCCTGTGGGCCGTAGATCATCCACAACTGATCTACAAGCCTTTGCCTCTTATGGAGAATGTAATGCGCCTCCATACGGTATCTTTGAGCAGTTAGTTGAAACGAACCAATGAGAATTAGATATCTTAATTGATATACGAGACGTGATTCACGGCACAAGTCTATATCACAACTTATGCTTCTTATGATTAACACTATTACACGCCCTTGTCACCAATAAAGAAATTATTATTAGAGCTGTCAGGCAACCGAAGACTGAGTCTCTCGTTTTACTTGTGCCTCCTTGCTGGCTATAGTGTCTATTAATTCTCCTATTTTTAAAACATAAAGAAGACATTGCAAGTGAGATGTGTCTCAACCGAACCAGACCAAACAATAATTTCTTCAGTTTCTGGTGATTATCTTTGACTGGCGTCCTTGTATCTTACACCCCTATTCATCAGACACACTTACATGCTCTCACACATAAATATAGACATATTGCTATGAAAATTATCTATGTACTCTCTCCACGCATAAATAGCAATGTATGTCACTTGATAGCTACAACAAGCACCCATTGTAAAAGAGATTTCCATACGGCATAGTGTGTGCGTATGTGGGTGCATACACATACATATTTGTGTGTGTGTGTATGTGTATGCATATTCACATTTACCCGCACGTATATATGCATCTATATACATACATGTATACCAGAGTAAGCACATAAATATGAAAGAAGGTGATATACATACATAGTACAAAGTGGTGAATTTATATAGTAAATGACACCCATAGGGTGAATAGTAGTTAGTAGAGCGATCTCTTTAACCCATCTATAAACTTCATTGATTCTGAGAGCACCAATGATCACTCACTAACACACACACGCAAACGCT
The DNA here is from genome assembly GCF_046866305.1 of Octopus bimaculoides. Taxonomy (NCBI): domain Eukaryota; kingdom Metazoa; phylum Mollusca; class Cephalopoda; order Octopoda; family Octopodidae; genus Octopus; species Octopus bimaculoides. The sequence continues at coordinate 55,320,685 of NC_142932.1, read as the reverse complement.
CACACACAAACAAGCAACCACAATCCAACGGGGTGACATCGACTTGGTTGCTCTTTTAACTAGAAATTACAGCCAGTCAAATTTCATTCTAATGACACGTTTTTCACCATAAAGAAGAAAGTACATTGCATAATTCAAACTTAGATACTCTGTTTGACCACTGTCGGATAGTCAAGACTAAAACGTCTTTGATCACAGGTCAGCGTTGAACTGAGTCCACACAACAACAACAAAATTAGTAACATGCCATTGTGGAAACCTGTGCACGATCGCTTGAGTTATTGAAAATAGCAGTGAAATCTTTCAAATCACATTCTATTGTTTTCAAAATGGAGGAACATCAAAGGATGGTTGGTTGGTTGGTTGGCACTCCGTCGGTTACGACGATGAGGGTGCCAGTTGATCGGATCAATTGAACAGCCTGCTCGTGAAATTAACGTGCAAGTGGCTGAGCACTCCACAGACACGTGTACCCTTAACGTAGTTCTCGGGGGATATTCAGCGTGACATAGAGTGTGACAAGGCTGGCCCTTTGAAATACAGGTACAACAGAAACAGGAAGATAGAATGAGAGAAAGTTGCGGCGAAAGAGTACAGCAGGGTTCGCCACCACCCACTGCCGGAGCCTCGTGGATCTTTAGGTGTTTTCGCTCAATAAATACTCACAACGCCCGGTCTGGGAAAAGAAACCGCGATCCTTCGACCGCTAGTTCGTTGCCCTAACCACTGGGCCATTGCGCCTCCACAACATCAAAGGATAATGTAGTTTTAAATACATCTTGTCTGAAAAAAAGAAAAATAAAACGCAAGATATTTACTGTTAGAACGTCTTTGTTCAAAGGTATGTTAGATCAGAGTTGATCTGGGACTAAATAACATTAAATAACAGATTCAACAAACAACATACAAATTAACAAGTAAGCAGTGCTGGGGACAGACAGTGGGAGGGGAAGAAATAATACTATTTGGGAACAGAATCCTTTGAAAGTCTCTGAAGTGTATTAGAATAGGACATTGGAAGACTGCGTTTTACAACAACTAATTGTTCTTGTGCAAGAAAGATTTTATCTTCAACATCTTGTTGTTCTATAATTAATTTGATCTTCATTAAAATATAACGATGGAAATCTCTGATACCAGAATCCGGCAAATAACGACACAATATGCTTTCAATTGGCTCTTGCCTCCGATCGATATCAGATTTCAGCTGTTTTGCCTCCTGATATTGTCCGTGTAATCGGTCTCGTTTCTCAATAGCAAGTCTCTGAAATTGAAAGAAATTATGTTTTACAAATACAACTTACAATAGAGGTGGCGACAAAAAATTTAAAAGTATTTGCGTCTCTACCATCTGTGTTTAAATTCGCTGAAGTCGGCGAAAATTCTTTTGGCATCGATAGAATAATTATCAGTATCTATTAGAATGCTTCTGTGATTGATTTTGATCAACTGTTCTATCCCAATGCATGATTTTGTGTCGCTGTTAGAAATCGTTATTACAAGATAAAGAATATCTGAACCAGTAGCTATTGTCTATTTTTCTGCATGTTGTGTTCTTTCTGTCCTACCTTTGATTTATATAATAATAATAATAATGATAATAATAATAATAATATATATAGGAATCCTTCACTTTACGGAAGTAATGCGTTCCTGGAGATCTGTACGTAATGCGAAATTAAATTTCCTATTGATTTTCAATTGCGTATGTGCGTTCGTGTATGTGTGTAACGTGATGATAGCTTTCGAATCGTTAACTACATACTTTGTAATTATATACCACAAAATGGTTTGAGATATATAGTTACATTACTTTTCTCGACTGAGTGTATATTTCATCTCTGAAGCCCATAAAATAACAGTAGTTCAGTTTTTAGTCTCAAACTGTTTCTTTCCTTCTGAGGGCTATGTATATTTCTCTATCTCTCTCTCTCATATATATATATATATATATATATATATATATATATATATATATATATATATATATATATATAGTATGTGTGTGTGTGCCTAACGATAAAATAGAAGGGCAAGTTGTCGTTAACTGTAGTAAAAGCGTTTATAAATAAGTTATACAAATAATTATTGAAATATAATGATACAGAAAGCTAGAAGATGCTCCATAGTACTTATTCATAGATAGGTAAGTATCTAAGGAATTCATCTAAGGAACTCCCAGAGAAGAGAGAAGAAAACTCAATGTAGACCTAGACCCTTACAGCTGTTTCTAGAATTCGGTAATTGATAGATGCAGTAGTGTGCATTGTGCACACACACACACACACACACACACAGATATATATGTATGGCCGTAATGCAACATTAAATTTCCTATTGATTTTCATGATCGTTAACTACATATTGGATCTTAACTAAAACGCAAGTCGCTATTCAGCTAAGCAGAAAGTGTAGTTTTAAATTGTTAACAATTTAAAATTATGCTATACAAGTTCCCATGAGAGTGAAATTACAGATCGTATCTCGAAATTAATGGGCTTAGTTAACGATTTCCATGTGTGCGAAATCCGGGAACCTGGGGTAACCATAATGCAGAGGATGCCTGTCTATGTATGTATATATGTATGTATGTATGTATGTATGTATGTATGTATGTATGTATGTATCTATCTATCTATCTATCTATCTATCTATCTATCTATCTGTATATATATATATATGTATATACACATATTAAATTAGTGATTGAAAATAAATATGAAATAATATGAATTTAAGCTCTAATTACAATATCAGCTATATTCTGAAGATGGAATACGTGACATGAGAATTAGAATACAGCATGAGAATGAGAATATTGTCTCAAATAAACACACTTTGTGTTATTGACCGTTAAACTCAGAAAATGGTACTTCAAATGCAAGTGAAAATCCTTCAATCCTAATTACGTATACACAGATATTCTCTGCACTAGGGTATCATTTCCTTCTTGGAAATCTTGCGAAACCCATATTCTGTTAACTTCCACATTATCCACACACACACACACTTATATATATATGTGTGTATACACACACACACGCACACACACACACACACACACACGCATACACACACACACACATATATATATATACGCATATATACACACACACACACACACACACACACACATATATATATACACATATATACACACACACACACATATATATATATGTGTGTGTCTATATATATATATATATATATATATACATATACATATAAGCTGGTGAAAATAGAAGGAAATAGGAATAACGTATCGTGTATGCTGATTTCCACGTCACGCAACATTTTCAGAGACGCAATGTGCCCGGAAGACATTTGCAATTCCAACTGATTACAAATTCTTTTCGGCACCCAACATTCTATAAGCAGACTCTTAACTGTAAGTCCTTCCCAATGGATAAGTATGAATTAATAAGGTAGCAAATTGGACGTCAAACTTTAAGTACTTACCCTTCGTGTTTCGTCAGCACAATTGGCTGAATTTTCTGCTCTGGCGAGCAGAACTGATAATTTCATTAACAATCGCATAACCATGAGTAAATCTTCAATATAAGCTCGATATTTATTTTTCTCTTGTGGATTATCACACAGTTCTTCCAAAGAATTAAGGATCTGCAAACAAAACAAACCATATTAAATTGATTTCAAATTTTGGCACAAGATCAGTAATTTCTGGGGAGGGATAAGTTGATTACATTGACCCCAGTGCTCGATTGGCACTTACTTTATCGACCCAGAAAGGATGAAAGTCAAAGTCGACCTCGGCAGAATTTGAGTTCAGAACATGAAGACGACGAACAAAATGCCGCAAAGCTCAGTGTGCTTAACTATTCTGCCAGCTCGCCAGTTTACAGATCATATTAATTTGCAGGGAAAAGACAGAACTACTTCATAAATGAACGTCTCCCTCAGCACGCACGCACACACATACACACACAAAGTGAATATAATAAAGTGTAAATTTGCTTCGCTGACGAGATCTAATAAAACCAAAGACGCCTGTAGATGTCACAATGTCACGTACTAGAAAAAATAAAGTCATATACTCCACTACATTCTACTTTTAATTAAAATTCTTGAGTTGTTTCTTCTGTTTTTCTTCCTTCATTATGAGCATAATTCTAATTAATAAAAATTTCTTGCACACTATATGTTAGCGGCTAATTTACTATTTAATGATCATAATCTCGGATTTCGTTACCAGTGAATTAAGTTTAATCTACACAATTGTTGAAGAGGAAAATAGCTATTTTACAAGTGATGCTAAGAGAAACGTCGCCAAGCATTGTGTCCGGCGTGTTAACGATTCTGCCGGCTCACCATCGTGAGGCATATTTATATTATTATATGTATTAAAATATATATACAACGAAATTCCTCACAATCTTAGGTTTCCAAATTACATAAGGAAGTGGTCAACAGGAGGCTATGGTAGAAGACAATTGATGAATTACTTCTCAGTGGGGTCGAACTTGGAACCACATTGTTGAAAGCGAAATTTTTAACCACAAAGCGTGCCTGAGTACTTCCCCCTTCAAACTCTTCCTACAGAAAGAAGTGGATTACGTATTATGAGCTAGATAAGCGTTCGTCAATTTTTCAAACCCGTTTACCCTACGGTGCATTAACCCTACTTGCAATGACTCTGACAATATTGTGATACGAAGGAGGGTCTCTTAGAAATATTATTGCCAAGAATGTAGACCAAACAAATAACAATCTCAGTCTTTTCTGAGGTCTTTTCTGAGAAGATATTTCGAGCAACGCTATCGTTAGATTGGGGAAATGATAACAATAAAAGAAAACAAAATCTAAACTAAAAGAAAACAGGAGAGATGAGCTATCATAAAGAGGTTGGTATCGAAAGTGAAACCTTCAAAATGAGATACAAATTTGTTTTTGTATATAAATACTGGGTTAAAAGTATGCAATTTCGAGAAACACATTTCACTTTCAAACGTACAACACAAAGTGTTTATTGTGTATCTATATTTTATATTTATAGATGGTAACATCAGATTTGGTGCTATATGATTAATGTTATGTTTATAACTCATATAATAAGCCAGTCTCTATAGGCAAAGAAGAGAAACTATTTTTGAACGCTATAGTTATTTTTTGTACAAGAATGTTATTTACTCGCATTAAATTAAAGATACAGGATCTATTTTAAAACGGGGGCGCCAGTTTTCATTTATGTTTTATGTAGTGTTTTTGGTACGGAAAGACTTTCAAACTTCGTATACTTATCTATTTTGTGTTATAGAACAGAAAAATATTTTTGTATTCGAATTTATTTCATGTAAAAAATTGTCTTATTTCGATAATTTCTACTAATCACTGACGTCTATTCAGTTGAAAACAGTTAGCGCTGTAACGGTGTATATCGTATTAATCCCCTAACCCTAACCCTAACTAGACTGTTAACCGTAACCGTAACCCTAACCCTAACTAGACTGTTAACCGTAACCGTAACCCTAACCCTAACTCTAGAATCCGAACTCTAAAATTGTTACACACATAGATACGCACAGCGTAATTTATTATATAAACAATATATGCGTATAAATTACGATTAAACCGGATGAAATATGTCACAGGGAATAACATTTTTATGACCGCCCAGCAGTAACTCTATTGAGCTGAATAGACGTCAGTGATTGGTTGAAATTACAGAAATACGACAACTTTAACATGGAATAACTTGCGAATTCCTTTTTTTTGTTAAGAAGACTAAGAGTAAAAGATGTTTTATATGACACATTCTACCAGTATCCCAAGTTTCAAAGTGTTTCGTTAGTGTTTCGTTAAGAAAATACTGGCGCCCCCGTTTTAAAATAGATCCAAGATACATAACAACAACAGCATAATAATAATAATAATAATAATAATAATAACCCTTTCTACTAAAGATACGAGGCCTGAAATTTGTAGGGTGGCGGTCTAGCCGATTACATTGAATCTTGCTCTTAGCTGGGACTTATATTATCGACCCTGAAATGACGAGAGGCAAAGCTGATCTCGTTGACATTTATGCTCAGAATTCTGCCAGTTCATAATCATAACAGTGATGGCTATTCTCACCATCATCGTCGCCATTATCATCATCTCCACTACTATAAGGAATTTTGTTTTAGGATAAATAAAGAATGTTTCGAAACCCACCTTTTCTCCTAAATTATTGATATCTTTGGTCTCTCGTTCAATGGTTTGTTTGACGACTTGTAGAGCTTCTAGTTTTTTTCGAATGGACTCTTTCAGTTCTTCCTGTTGTAAGAAGATTAGAATAGTGAATTAGAGAAAAAAAAAAACAAAAAAAGAAAATCTACGCATCACCCCACCCAGATGTTTTGAAAGGTTTCGTACTGCGTAAGAGCATCTGCTCTTTTCACACAAATGTTTGAAAAGTTGAAAACACCGAAAGCACGTAAACAATACGAAAACTTCCTTTTAAAACGTTTGTGTAATTAAAAAAAAAAATAGTTTTACAATGATTAATAATATTTAACTTCAAAATCTTCCTCGAAATATTGGTTTCAAACTTTGGTACAATGCCAGCATTCTAGTGGGAGGGGAAGAGTCGAATTCATCGATACCCAGCGCTCAACTGGTACTTATTTTACTGACCCCGAGAGGAAGAAAGTCAAAATCGACATCGGTGAAATTTGAACTCAGAATGTAAAAACGAACGAAATACCGCTAAGCATTTTGCCCAGCTTGTTTAATGAGTCTGCCAGCTTGCCACCTTCAATTCTTTCTCGTGGTTGAGAACTAGGGTTAATATAATAGACTTATTCCCTCCTCCGAAATTGCTGGCCATGTGCTAAAATTTGAAATCAATATTAATATATATTCACACACACACGCACACACAAATTTTGATAGATATCAGGGGCGTATACTCGGGGAGTCCAAGGTGAGCGTTGCAAAGTACCAAAGATAGTAAATTTTCTCTACAATAATTCTGTTCTTGCAGTATCATGGCATAATCTGGTCGTGATTTGTTTTTCAACTCTAATAATACACTCTCAAAAACAAAGATAAAATCATTTTGAAGTCGTATTAAGTATAGAAACAGCTTGCTGTTTGTATGTTTATACTTATGCCAGACGAGTAGGTTCAGCACGGTTGCACAACAAGTGACAACAACCATCCTATCCCATGTGTGTGTGTGTGTGTGTGAGTGCACGCGCGCACGTGCATGTGTTTGTGTATATATATTTATATATATATGCACATACACATGCACACATGCATATATGAGCACACTACTCAGAACAAAATATTGTGATACACGAAACACAAGCTAAAACAGGTTCGTGTGCATACATATACATGTGGCGTCTCATATTTCCACATAATCACATACATAATTACATATACATGGGTATATACACATATGTGCGTATATGCCAACAAAATATATACATATACAAAAATGAAAAAATAAACAAGTTAAACACGTGTGCCTATTTATATTTGCACACGAGCACACATGTATAACAAACAAAAATACACATGTAAAAACATATATACATCAACATTTACACACACACACACACATATACATGTATACAAACACGTACATATATCGTCATAGCATATGCGCACATATATAAACAAGAATAGGAAACTGGGAGTAACTTGAACAGAATCAACTTCGAATAAACATTATTCTTATGTGTACTGAGTACTTACTTGCATACAAATGCATTTCACATCAGTGTGATACCACTATCCACCCCTCTCTCTTTCTCTATCCTTTATCTGTCTGTTTGTGCAGTGAATTAGTAAAGTTACTTGAGCGAACTGTGGAATGCTTTGTGATATTTGTTTCGGCTTTCTCTGCACCGAGTTCGAATTCTGCCAATACCTTTTCTGCCTTCTGTACATCTGTAGTAGATAAGTACTGAATCAGCCTGGTCGGTGGATTGGCAAAATTGTTAGTGCGTCATAGGAGATGCCATGTTTTATGAGTTCAAATTCAATCTCCTAACCGACTCGGCTAATGGTGATAACTCTTCAACATCAGACGGAATATTGCGCCAATTGGTGCAAAACCTCGGGGAATAATCCAAATCTGCATCTCAGGAAAAATTCTCGCAAGCATACTTTTAAAAAGCTAGGTGTTTCTTCATTGTAGAAGAATACCTATCAGAGAACCAATGCAGATTCAGAGACTACAGGAGCACCCCAAATCTGGCATTTGTATTCAGGCAATTCCAAGAGTAGATGTATGGGACAAAACAAGATATTGTATATGATGTTCGTAGAGCTTAACAAAGCCTTCGACACTGAGGAGAAAGTGTCTGTGGAGAATCGTGGAATGAGTGGGATGCACTATGCCTGTCTTTCTGTATGGTCCAGAGTTGTGGACTACCTGCAGTCACCATCTTTGACTCATTGAACTCTTCCATCAGCGCTGCCTCCGCTCCGTCCCCACCACCCACTGGTGGGACTTTGTTACCAGCATTGATGCCCTCGAAAGGAAGAGGTTAGAAATACCGAGATCATGCAGTTAAAGTCGCAGCTTAAAGGTACAAGTCATACAACACTCTGCTCAAGATAATGATGCATGGCGAACTCTCTCCCTGCTAGCTATCATAACAGAGCGGCACCAAAGAAAATGTTATAAGGATTCTCTTAAGAAATCCCTTGGTGTTAGTCAGTATAACCATCGCCAGTGGTCTGCTATAGCGTCCATTAGTTTGTCTCATCCACCGGGAATGCATGCAGAGTTGACCTTCAGTACAAAAGGAGATTGTAGAGGAATCGTGACACAGCAGTAAAGGACACCGAACAGTATTTTACCCTTGTAATTTGCTGAATGAAAGATGTGATAATAATAATAATAATAATAATAATAATAATAATAATAATAATAATAATAATAATAATAATGATTTCAAATTTTGGCACAAGACCAGCAAGTTCGCGGGATGGGGTAAGTCGATTACATCGACCCCAAAGTTCGAGTGGTACTTGTTTTATCGACCCAGAAAGGGATGAAAGACCTAGTCGATCTCGGTGGAATTGAACTCAGAACGTAAAGACGGATGAAATGCAGTTAAGTATTTTGCCCAGCGTGCTAGTGATTCTGCCAGCTCACTGCCTTAGATATAATAGTAATACAGTAATCCATCGACTATCGTGGGTGTTACGTTCCAAACATCCCTGCGATAGGTGAAAATCCGCGAAGTAGAAACAGTACAGTATATATTTTTTATTATTTTTATAATTTGTATATATTTATTTTATTATAAACGCGAAACAGCACCACGGAAGAATCGACGTAAACTTAAATGATAAACCGCGATAGGTTAGAGATTACCGTAATGATAAACGGATAGATATAAATTTCTGTGTGCTTGTGTATATAATACGGAACAAGATGCAAACAATCGAAGTTGCGGTTTCAATCACAAATTGAAATCATCTAATTTCAGTTATAGTGCTTATTACCTTTAGCAAGGCATGCTTATCACAACTTATTTCCGTACATTTGGTGAAAAGAAACATACATACTCAACTTATAGTCTGCATAACAGTTGAAAACAGAGCAAAAAATATCTAATACTTAAAGCAAGAACAGGAAGGAAAAAAAGTAGAATATACAAGAAAAAAAAATGCTGCTACTACTGTTACAATAACAACCGAGACATACATTGAACACATAGCTGTGTCTAATGACCTCGAAAATATTTGCAACTATCAAAATGTTTATTGAAAGTGGACAAAATAGGATTTGTTTAGCAGCTATATATAGAATAATTGCCTATTTTAAGTGCCTTACCCATCTACCGATGCTATAAACGCTGCCATCATTGCCAAGTACCAGTATAATTTGGTTAATGTCAGCCGAAACTGCTGTTGGATCTGTTAGAAATACCAGTCACATCATCCTCAAATTAAACCCTAGTATCTTAAAAACAAAAATAAAAGGGATACACACACACACACACGCATATATTCTTTTATTTGTTTTAGTAATTGGACTGCGGCCATGCTGGGACACCACCTTGAATTTAGAACGAATCGACCCCGGTACTTTTTAAAATATTTTTTAAAGTCCAGTACTTATTCTATCGTTCTATTTTGCTGAACCGCTAAGTTACGGGGGCGTAAACACACAAACACCGGTTGTCAAGCGGTGATGAGGACAAACACACGCACGTGCGCGCGCACACACACACATATACATACGACGAGCTTCTTTTAGTTTCCGTTTACTAAATCCACTCACAAGGATTTGGTCGGCCCGAGACTATTGCCCAAAGTGCCAGGCAATGAGACTTATCCCGGAACCATGCAGCTGGAAAGCAAGCATTTTACCACACAACCTCGCTTGCGCCGATATGTATATATATCTTTTATCCCTTACTCATTTTAGTCCTTGGACTGCAGCCATGCTGGGACACCGCTTTAAAAGGTTTAGTCAAAGAAATCGACACTAGTCCTTATTTTTTAAACCTGGTAATATTCTATCGGTTTCTTTTGCCGAACAGCTAGGTTTACGGGGACGTAAAAGAACAACTCAGCACCGGTTGTCAAACGGAGGGAAAGGGAACCCGCGTGCGCGCGACACACACACACACACACACACACACACACACACACACACACACGCACACCACACACACACATGATGGGCATCTTCAGTTTCTGTCAATCAAATCAATTCGCAAGGCTTTGGTCGGCCCGAGATTATAGTGGAAGACACTTGCTCAAGGTGCCATATGGTTAGGAAAGAAACTTCGCACCACTCAGCCACGCCTGCGCCTATATATATATATATATATATATATATATATATATATATATATATATATATATATATATATATATTTTTATTTTTACAGTTTACTTGTTTCAGTCATAAGACATATTCACCTTCACACACTTGTTTGTATGTGTGTTATAAACTCCTGATGAAATTGTCGTTGATTGGGGTTGGGGGGCACCGTGACATACGGTGTCTCGAAGCTTTAAACCTAGCGGAGCGCATCTCCGGGTCTGAACAGTCAATTTTTTTCTTGAGAGAGAGGGAGAGAGAGAGAGAGAGAGAGAGAGAGAGAGAGAAGAATCAGCTTCAGTAATGGGCAGGTGCTTAGTCGAATTCGCATTAAATACGGAGTAAAGTTGACTTCGGCGGGATTTGAACACGAAGGGCAGAAGCACATAACGAATACCACAATTATTCTGTCAGTTACTCTAACGACTCTTTCAATTCAATGCATGCATTTACATAAAAATAGCGCATACATACCTTTTTCTTTAGAATACAGTTATCATCAACCTTGTTGTCTTGTTGATCTGGGGTTGGAGCTTCTTTCGAAATCACATCTGTAGAACTGAAATAAATAAAAAATGAAACTGAGTTATGGCATTAAGCAGGTGTAACCAGACTTGCCTTCACATAAGAGCCACATACAATAATCTTCAGATGTTCGAAAGCTGTTTGAAGAGAGAGAGAGAGAGAGAGAGAGAGAGAGAGGATGATGATAGGATGCATGCGTTGTGCTGGTAGTAAGACGCACGTTTACAGGTAGCTAATATTGGTTCTAAGATCGGCTCAAGGCCTGAAATTTGGAATAGGAAGTTAGTTGATTAAGTCGGCTTCCGTACTTGACTGGAGTTCTATTTCATTGATTACTGAAAGGATGAAAAACAAAGTTGAGTTCAGTGTGATTTAAACTCAGAACAAATACATCAAAGTATTTTGATCGTCTCTCTTAGAATCTGCTAATCCACCGCTTTATACACACACACACACACACATATGTATAAATAAGTAGATACATGAATGTGTAACTCTTCTGGATAAAATGTGTGGTCTACGACTGTGAAGAAGTACGCAGGTGAGCGATCCTTTAACATTATACGTTTAGGTGAACTTAGCAAAAAACTTACATTAATATACTTCGGTTTTCATAAAGATGACGGGTTAGCTATATACGAAAAGCACTAGTAGACATAAATTAGATATATTAAAGAACATTAATCTACACATTCAGTACTTTTAACCTTAAAATAGCTATAGCTACTGACTGTAAAGTTAATTTCCTCGACAGCATTCTAGATTTAACCACCTTTAAGAAGTTGAATAAAAGATTAGTCTTATTAGCATAAAACCATACTATTCGGCCATAGTTCTTAAAAACCTAATATATAATATTACATGAGTGAGTTAAAATTTGTCTTCAAATAAATCTTTGATAAACACTCCCTACAAGAATAATGTCTAATAAGCTTGTGGCTGCAAGGATAAACTTACCAACTCTTTCTAAATCCCCACCTCCCAACTAAAAAAAAAAAGCTGTCGCAAAATCATATAGTTTACACACACCGTTTCACTTAAAGTTACACCTAATATTGCTTTCTAACCTTAACAGATAAACATTTCTCTAAAAACAGCAAGTATAGAAAACTATTTTAGTAAGCAGAATCTTAAATCAAGCCACAGTTATACCTACCACACACGTAAAGAGCATAATATTACATGCATTCCCAATAGACCTGAGTCATGTTCAGGCAGAAGCATCAATGCGTGCTCTCTAAATGTATTGCAACGCAGAAGCTATTATTACAAATGTGATGTTACCACTATATATCCAAACTTTGATGCGACACATACATCTGCATGACTGAAGACAAATTTAAGAGTAGATTCTGCAACCTTACTTTTTCTTTCACTAGTATATAGAAGAAAATTGCAACAATACTAACCTGTTACTTCTATCACTAAGAAGGAAAAACTTTTAATTAATGAAAAGGAAGATAAAAAAACACAAAATCCTATGAGTATGGAATTATAAGATGTTATTTTTGAACGGTAAAGGAACGGTTCACACCTAAAAATCTACATAACCATGATATTTATTTAAACACCAGGTCCAAATACTTTCGCAAAACAAAGGCACTTTGAGAACCAACTATTAGATAAGCGAGACACACCGCTTCTCCTCCCTTCCTTCGAGCACGCAAGCATGTATTATATATGTGTGTGTGTGTACTTGGCGCGCGCTCATGAGTATGTATGCATGCACATGTGACAGGATGGTTTTGATAATATGTTGGATGGCCCAGAGATGATTTGGAGCCAAATAATAACAAATGAAATCTTTTTGCTTGTGTAGGACACTTATTGAAAGTATTCCCACATATTAAAACAGTTCTGGATGAGCTAATTAGAAACTTAAGAGAAGACAAATAAACCACCGATAATGATAAATAAAATAACTTTTAGGAGTGCATTTCAAGCAAACTTCTATCAACTTTCTTAATTCAAACTAAGAGTCGGGATAATGTTGCTATCTCAAAATAATAACGAGCAAGTAAGCAAATTTTTGAGAGGAATTTTTCACAGCAACCCATTGTTAACTCGATGGTGTTATTAAAAACAAAAAAACAAAAAAATTATCCTAAATTTATCTTTGTTGAAATCAATATTTGCCGAAGATATTCTACTGTCAAAACATTCCCCTCTTTTTAATCTAGTTTGTTTAAACAAGGCATATATATATATATATATATATATATATATATATATATATATATATATATATATATATATATATATATGTGTGTGTGTGTGTGTGTGTGTGTGTGTGTGTGGTGTTTGCTATTTTAAGTGACATTACTAGAATGTGTCAAATCTGAATAAGTTGTTGTTCACCATTTTATCTTCTGTCGGCAGTTGTATGTGTCAGACCAAGCTAGCGTCGAAATTTTTACCATGACCTTTAGAATCATTCAATGGTTTGAGAGGCAATAACTAAATACTTATACATACATACATACATACATACATACAATTATATAAATAAAATAATCAGATAAAATTAGAAGAGAAGCGAGCCAGGAGCAGACGGAATTTATAAAAGGTTTAGTTATTCTAAAGAACATTAGCTCGACACGGCTGTTAACTGATGGAACCACAAGATTGAGATGGCAACTGGCTTTCAAAAATTATTCTGATAAGCGTATTTTGAAAGAACAAAAGGCATTTAGTGTTCCTGAAATAATACATCTCAGACTGATTAATTGACCGTATTAGAAGAGCTATGATTTATATATCTGTCTAGTGAATGTTACTAATGGGTAGATGTTAACTAGTAAGTAACCTCCAGCATTTATATAATACAACTTTCAGTAGATCTTGTAAATAAGTAACCCTTGTTAAGCACGCCACTTAATTAAAGCAGTGAGGCTGAAGTGTTAGGTTTCTCAATATAGGTTTTATATGTCGGTATGCATTTTATTTTCTTCATCTGCTACCATAAGTACGTGGATGAAAGACAGAAAAACTCTCGTATGGAGAAAAATTTCACGTTCTAAAAATATAACCGTTTCTAATATAGACACAAGGCCACAGATTGAAATTGAGAGATTAAACCAGTGGTTCTCAACAATATTTTGCCTTTGGACCCTTTAAATTCCTCTTTTATTTGGGTGGACTCTCAAAGTCATTCGATGTTTAAAAATTCCTATTATATCTTTTTAATTAGATATTATTTGGAATTGTATTAAAAATTGTTAAAATATTTTTTAGTGTATTGTAGAAGTATATCCAATTTATTGTACATAATTTTTAACAACGAACTCCTATATGGACCCTCGAGGACTATATGAATCCTGGTTGAGAGAACCACTGGATTAGACGATTAATTTGACATCAATATTTTACAGTATTTATCCACAAGAATGAAAAGCAAAGTTGACCTCGTACAAAGAACGTAAAGAGCCTTAAATAAATACTGCAATGTAAAGAGCCTTAAGTAAATACTGCCCTCAATTAAGATATAATCCAATAATTATCAAATTCATCAACAGAGCTTTTTATTAAGACACCCACCCCAAAAAACAGCAACGAGCTGGCAGAATTGTTAGCACGCAGGGCAAAATGCTTAATAGCATTTCGTCCGTCTTTACATTCTGAGTTCAAATTCCGCCAAGGTCGACTTTGCCTTTCATCCTTTGAGGGTCGATAAAATAAGTACCAGTTGTGCATTGGGGTCGATGTAATCGACTTACCTTCAAACTTGCTGACTTTGTGCCAAAATTTGAAATCAATAAAGAGTACATATGATAAGGACAAGCCTTTAAATATATCACAGACATTACTTTTCTTCGACTAAGTACAATTTTAATGGACGAGGATGAGTAAACATACCAGCTATGAGTAATGAGTTAGCAAATATCGATCAAATATGACGTGAGTCTGAAAGCAGAAGTCAATCTGAAGCAAACCGTGTCTGTGATAAAAATTGAAATCTCTTAAAACTCAGATCAACGAGAAAGCTTTCTGGAGGTCGTTTGACATGCTATTTTTTCGTCACTATCTCATATCACACTCTACCGTCTTAGTAAATATAGTTCACTGATATTGTAATAAAGTCCTACAAATACTACGTTTCAATATAAAATTCTTGACAGATATGAGTGCATCGTCTTTTATTATAGGTCTTCTCAATTAGGCTAGTCTGGAGATAAACAATAACAACATATGAATGTACACATACACATTCGTGTATTTATGTAGCGTATTTGTTTGGTTTTCGTGTGAAATACTAAGTGTTTAATAAATATTTGTGAAAGACACATTTAGAGTCTGCTGTAATTGCGTGATGCTAAACTAAATTATTTCCTAATAATTAAAAGTTTTTAAAATGAAAAAGTCTGTAATGAAATATTGTTTTCTACTCTAGGAACAAAACCTCACATTTTTGGGGAAAGGTAAAGTCGACCTCGGCGGAATTTGAACTCAAAACGTAAAGACAGACGAAATACCGCTAAGCATTTCGCCCGGTGTGCTAACGTTTCTGCCAGCTCGCCACCTTTCTGTAATGAAATATTAAAACAAGTGTCACCTCTTATAGAACCAACAAAGGAAGAGAACGTCTGTTCTATATTGGACCAATCGAATTTATTATTTTTATTATCACCCCTTAAAGCCCTGATATTTTGATAGTAATGTTACAAGGCATCTTTCTATGCGGGGTTCATATAATTCTTTTTTTTTTAGGGGTGTTCACGAATCTAAATAGTAAATTGGGGATCTACAATAGTATTTTAAGGGGCCCTGGAAAAAATTTTGTTTTAGATATATGTATTGGTATGTATTGCAAGAAACAGCTAGGTTTCCTTCTCTAACATTTTACATGGCTCAGCCTACACAAGTTAATGTGTGAAAAACAAAATAGGAATTTGAAAGGAGTTTCTATAAAACTAGTTTCTAAACATCGGGTCCATCGGAATAAAGTAGTAATGAAAGGGGTCCATAGGTAAAAAGTAATATGGTTGAGAACACCTGATCTGAATGCTTTGCTACTTTCCCCGGTCTGGAGGACGAGAGTGTTGGCATAATTGTCTCCCTCGAACTTTTTTAAGTCGACACCATCGGGAAAGGCATCAACACGGAAGGAATTCCAGAGGGTCGAGTTCTGAGAAGAACTGTTGTAGTATTTATTGCGAAGCTTATGGGGGTTAGAGAAAAATAAGGGATAATGAAAAGAGGAGAGATGAGTTGGATGGAAATGCCTGAGTGGAGGTGTATGGGGCATAGTGATCTCCGGGGAGTAGTGACCAATATAGATGCAAATAGGAAATGTCAGAGGAAGGGAACAGCGTGCCTGTGGACTAGAGACAGGAGCATGTCTGTCAGTGGTATTATGCTAATTAGATGGATGACTCTTTTCTAGATGTGGTCTCGGATGTCTGTGTGCGCCTAGATGTGAGAGCAATAATCCATTGTAAGCTTCACCATTCTGTTATGGCCTAAGTTAGTAATGCTTTAACTATGGAACGAAATTTATACCATTTATATAATTTGTATTTATATAATTTAGATGGTCAATAATCGTTGGGGGTTGAAGTATCTTCTTCCACTGAAAGACCAATCGTTGGGATGCAGTCAAGTCTATAACATATAACATTTATAAGGCAATTGACTGATAAACAGTGGCACAGAATCAAAGACATAATCTATTATACATACATTTATATTATTTAACGTATGGTTCAGGTAACGCTAACTCTTCTATTCAACAGACTAGTTTTGGCGGGTAGCTATTTCTTCTGCTTCTAAACTAATAGCAAGGTAACAAAGTTGTTTTCTTATAAGTAATAGGGATTTTGTTGGAAAGATATTTATGGCAAGTGTAGATATTAAGTTATATATACTTTTGATTTTACCTAAAAGAAAATGTATGTATTATGGGTTTTCATTTCTTAAAAGCTTTTGTGTTATATGTTACATTACATTTAGACCTCAAATATAATTTTCTTGCCAAAAGTAATTTAATAAGTAAATTAATAATTCCAAGAAAATCTCATCGAACCAACAGAAGACGGTTCAGCTTATAAATACATACATACATACATACATACAAAGCTCTACCTAAGAAGAGATAAAGGAGGTACAGGCTTGAGATCAGTGTAGACAGCCTTTGAATGTCGTATAGTCTCTCTCAAACAACACTTGTTAAGCAATAGCAGCAAACATAAATACATTAGCTTAATGCTAAAAAATGAAAAGAACAATGTTCTACGTGTTAGCAGTGAGCTTCTGAGGAAGCATCCTCTTTCTGATGAACTGCCATACAACCCCAAAACAGCTGGACCTCAGAGAAGACCTGGATGCGAAACGCTCAGCATACAAAAAAAAAAAAAAAGTCATGCATGAGTATGTTTCCCACAAATTTGAAGAAGACAGTAATATTAACATGAAGCGTAGCGTCTCTTGATCTCGTGACAGCTACATCACACCACACTTCGAAGGCTATGCATTTACAATCCAAGAACAGGAGCTTGCTACTAAAACCTAATAAACGAAAGAAATACTGAAGCCCCTGGAGTTCCAAGACGCAACCGAAAATATAGAATATGTCATTTTTCTATGGAAGATATCACACATGTGATTAATAGATACTCAAAATTGTCATCAAGGTACTACATCCTTATGTGACACGATGTTGTCGCAAAAACAATATACAATGTCATTCATAAAAAAGACTGCTCTGGAATAAATATAGAGAATCTCCGTTACTGAGTACATACACAAGCAATCCAAGGAACACTGGTGGAACATTTTCATGAAAGCATCTGTCAAGTGTAAGCATAACAGGCCAGAAATTGTTGTTTGGTACAGACAAACAAAAGTATGTACCGTGATAGAGGTCAGCTGTCCTGCTGGTGTGAATATCTCTTTGAAAATAAAAGAGAAAGATGGTAACTATGGACAACTGCTTCGAAACCTCCAGCTTCTATATCCAGATAACAAATTTACATTGGTAAACAATAATAATTGGTGTACTTGGTTTTGTGAGTAAATGTTTAAGTGACACATCGCATGAGCTTGGATTTTCAGAAAAAGAAATCAACCGACTAACTCGCATATTACAAATACAATCTGTAAGTGGAACAGTAGAAATATGCAAATTTTCTCATGTTAAATATAAACATGTACACACACACACACACACATGTATAAATATACATATGTGTGTGTATGTTTATATATATATATATATATATATATATAATTTAATTTATATAAGGGCATTACTATACAATAATGCCTCACGCTTAGAGGGACTTCATAAGTCAAAACTACCAAAATAATCACATTTTTACCGATCGCGAGGGAATGCAACTTTCAAAGTTAACCTCCTAAAAACTTTTAACTTAACGGCAAACCAATGGTTTCATAATTAACACAGCAAAACTATGTAGTAAACTATGCGTGGGGCATTATTGTATAGTAATGCCCTTATATAAATTAGATTATATATATTTATGGGGAAAAAATGATGGGTTTTTTCCTTATGAGGTTATTTCACGCTGACTACTTGATAAATTCTTAGAAAGATTTTATCCTTACATTATATATATATATATATATATAGCGAGAGAGAGAGAGAGAGAGAGAGAGAGAGAGAGAGAGAGAGAGAGATAGAGAAGGAGAGAGAGAGAGAAGGAGAGAGATAGAGAGAGTGAGTGAAAGAGTAAGAGAGAGAAAAGTCAGAAATAGCAGTGAAGTTATATTTTTAAAACCAACGCAAAATAATGAAATTCTTACCAGTTTTCTTCGTTTGTATTTTCTTTCCCTTCCGTCTGTGTTTGGTTTTCTAGATGTTCTTGTAAAGCTGTTGAACGACTTGATCTAATCTGTATATCAAAAACACTCTTAACATAATCCGTAGCACGTTTGTTGTTCGGCTTTAAAACACTTAATAATTCTTTATCGTTTTCATTCAAGTCTTTATACAAATCTTTTGCTTTTTCTTCAAATTCAACTTCCTCTTGCGATAATTCCCGGGAATGATGACTTCCAGAATGTGATTTCTTAGATTTATTAGATTTAGCATTCAATTTCTTACTTTTAATAGGAACAATTGGTTTAACTGGAATGCTATCCTCTTTCTGTTGAACCTTTTTTGATTCTTGTTCAGGAATATTGTTTTTGTTAATATCACAAGCAATTTTATCAATATCGGACGAACTTTTTGATTGATTTCCGTTTTCCAGATTGTGTGGCTCGGACTTACCTGATAAAGTTTCTGTATTGTTTTCTATTGACATTTTTCTTTCAGGTGTCTCGAAACTACGACATCCGTTTTGAAACATTATTTCATTGGGAAAGCTAGAGGACATAGGGTCAATTTGAGTCTTGGAGATGGATTTTTTCTCGCCCATTTTAGCAGCTTCGTCAATAAATAGATTAGGTGTGGAATTGGTATTTACCTTGGAAATGTCAGTAAGTTGTGGTGAATGGTATTTGACGTATATATCTGGTGACGAACAACGCGAAACATCTGACTCGTTAATCGGTCTCCAACCACTGTCTTGTTGCTTATAATATGCTCGTTCCGTATGCTTTAAAGGCATAGACCCAATGCTAGCACGACCTGATGCCACACATTTTCCTAAGCGTGTTCGGTTTGGTAGTAACAGGGAGTAAATAGAAGTTGTCTGCAAATGAAAGAAAATATATATATATATATATGTATGTAAATAATTATATAACCATTTACGTAGTTAGTCTAACGATTAAAGCACTTTATTTCCTATTCAACGCGCCTTTCCAAGAAGCCGATCCTCTATTTTGTTGAACGTCTACTGTTAGCGTGCCAAACATTACTTACTCGTTGATTTTTAGTAAGACACATTGTTCAATAGAGGATAATATTTAGATTCAGTGTTGGCGGACAGCTCAGCACCTTATGACCGGATCCGTTTTGCAAGCTTTCAGATCCTTCCTTATACATGTAATTATTGCTTACCATTACTAATAATAAATACAGTGTTAGTGGGTGTGATGATTAAAAATAATTGTTTTATTATTTAAAGTTGTGAAGGCGGCGAGCTGGCAGAATCGTTAACACTCCGGACGAAATGTTTAGGAGTATTTCTTCTGATACTACGTTCTGAGTTCAAATTCCTTTCGGGGTCGATTAAATAAGTACCAGTTACGCACTGGAGTCAATGTAATCAACTTAATTCCTTCCCCCAAATTTGAGGTCTTGTGCTTCCAGTAGAAAGGATTATTTAAAGTTGTGTAAATTACTCCCACTACTAAAATGTTCAAGTATTGGGGTCGGAAGTCCACGATAGAATAAACATCTTTATGATTAATCTAAAGGATTTGAAAAAGCTATAATTTATGTAATAAATTCTTATTGCTTAGCTTCCAATATTGATTCACTTAAATATTTTAATGACAATCTGTTCAGAAGGAAATAATTGTTTTATACACAAGTATTAAAAGTGTTAGGCAAAGTAAAATGGGAAAACCCGTTGCTTTATTTTTAGACGCTCATGAACGATAAAACTAAAGATTTCAGCTAGGAACCGAAACAAGTTCATAAACTCATCTCATCACCACACGGCTGAGCATGTGAGTCAGAACGTAAAATCTCAGATATGATCAATTTTTCTAGCAGGAGCAGATTAGTCGTACTTATAATGTTAATTTAAGGATTAGTGTTGGCAATTTGAAGTATCAGGATGGTTTGATGCTTTGACTAGTCAGCGCAACTAATTTGGTTTTATATATATATATATATATATATATATATATATATATATATATATAATACAAAATGGGACAAGAACGCAAAACATCCAGACAGTTAGGTGATACAAGAAAGGGACAACAAAACATCCAGATAGACGATACAAAGAAAACAAGGACGGGTTATTCGGAGTTTTCTTTCCTCAGTTGAACTCCAGATTATCGTTGTAATTTCAGCTGGTTATACTCAAGATTGCTCCAATCTGGCCAGCCCCAAGGAAAAACTAAGCTAAGAGCATTAGATTCATTGGAAGAAAGCAGTGAATGTATACGAAAACAAGGACGGAAAAAATGGAGAAAGTTACACAAATACAAATAACAGGACATAACAACAGGTGTCTTTCGACTAAGGATGAATTAAACTAAGCTGGCGTGTGTGGAAGTAAAGCCTTACGGCAGGGATACAAGATTTCACAGGCACAGGGAAGCATATAGATGTTGCACGGACAACGGCCGAACCAAGAAAGAAAGGTCAGGTTTGGCCGAACACTGGTCACGTGGGAGAGAAGAGAGAGAAGTAAAAGCAGAGGGACAGAAGAAATAAGGAGGGGCGAGAAAAAAAATGACAGGGACACAGTGAAGTGAAAAGAGGAGGGAAAGTGAGCATGAAGTGAAGGCAATGCAATGTGAGAGGGGGGGGGACGAAAGAACAAAGAGTGGACTGAACGAACGAAATAAGCGTGAAAGGGCTGATAGAACGAAGGAATATATATATATATATATCGACCCTAGTACTTATTTTTTAAAGGCCTGGTATTTGTTCTATCGGTCTCTTTGCCGAACCACTAAGTTACAGGGACGCAAACACATCAGCACCGATTGTCAAGCGGTGGTAGGGAGACAAACACAAAGACACACACACGCACATGCATATATATGTATATGGGAGAATTTACGAAAAAAAACAACAACAGACGAGGACAGGTGGTGTAAACAACAAAAGGATGTATTAGTTTAACGCTCGGGAATAGAGAAAGTCTTTAACGTTTCGAGCTACGCTCTTCAACAGAAAGAATACGGAGAAAACAAGCAGAAAAACACAGAGAAAAAACATTGAATGTTTTGGTCAACGATCTATCATGTGTGTGTGTGTGTGTGTGTGTGTGTGTGTGTGTGTGTGCGTGTGTATATATATACATATATATGTGTTTGTATATATATATATATATATATGTATATATATATATATATATATATATATATATGTTTGTATGTATATATATATATGTTTGTATATATATATATATATATATATATATATATATATATATATATATATATATATATATATATATATATATATATATATATATATACTAGCAGAAATACCCGGCGTTGCCCGGGTTAAAGAGAATAATGAAATCTAAAAACGCCGTCTAGACTACGCAACCCTCAACTGTTAGTAGCTACGATACCATATTTCTACATTAATAACTCTCCAATCCATGCCAGCATGGAACATAGATATTAAGTGGAATGCTAGAAGAAAGTTTTCAACTCATATGTATATAAAGTAAATACACGTAATTCAGAAACACGTTTTTGTGTATCTTAGTTCGTAACCAAACAAACAGGTACAGATTATAAATAATGAAAGGCCAATTTTGGTGATTCATTTGACAGAGGTAGTAGAGAGACAATGCGAGGATAAATCTGAGGTTGGATCTTGAAAGTTTGGATGAATGCTGCCTCAGTTAAATCTCTTGTGGTTCCAAATGATGTCATCTGTAGTACAGCGTCGTATTGTCTAATTTTGTTTTGCAAATGTTAGGAATCTTGGTCAGTTGATGATAACAGTTTCTTCAATAGCTCTGGAGGTTGGGGATTGTGGAATTGTTG